>NC_071327.1:30359009-30659536 GCF_943734725.1 Anopheles marshallii | reverse complement strand
ATCCTAATGGGTAGCCATGGTAACGACAAATTCCTTCATGGCGCCCCTTCGCGGGATAAGAAATTGAATCTTTTCACTTATCCCTAGTTAACTTCGTGCCTTTGGGGGAGATGAGAATTTATGAACCAGTTTTCCTAAAAACGACATGTAACTCAGTGGAGTTTTTTCATTAGGCGTACTTTAGTGTTTTTTTTCAGGGGAAAATTAGCTAATGCAGAGTATCAGGGGTTCAAGAATTTTATGAATTTTAGAACAATTTAAAACATATCTAGGTCAAGGCAGAAAAAGTGTATTCTTCGTATAAAATATATGTCCATTGGATTGCAAAAGGAATAAAAAGCTTTTCAGAACTTTTTCTGAACGATTACCGCATATTCGCCCCAAATTCTGCAATCTGCGAAACAAAGCACTGAAACGTTGTTGGCAGTTACATACATTTAGACGCCTCACAAAAATGAATACATTCTCATTTATGCGAAATATTTAATTCACTTATACCCGTTAAGAACTACTGATCCAAAAATGACGTTTATTTTTGATTCGCATAAGACACGCTACAAATATTGTTAATTGGATCCCGTCACTACATGCCCTTACACAAAGCTTTCGTGTGCTTATCTGCAGATCCTCATTTGCCCAGAATCGTAGTCTGCTCAAGGTTATACTAATACATTTCTCCATTTCCTTCACGACGACTTTCGACTGGGTCAGATGGATGAAACTAGATAGCCCCGCTATTAGTAATGGGCTCTTCATTCCCAGCCAAATCTTCTTGCCTGGTCGGGTGTGCTAGGCCCTTTCGTTCCTCGATAAATAAGGTCCTTGATAGTTGCCGAAATTAGCTTTCCCCAAATAAAAAACTAGGACATGAGCATTGTCAATCGTTGAATGTGTCGCACAAATGCCGAATGTTGCTCGAATCAAGAAACAATTCCATGCATTGTTTGCAGTGTCCTATCTACTTTCCCTAACGTCTTACGTGCGCACGAACGGGGTTCAGATGGGCAAACCGGACCGATGGAGTGTCTTCCATTTGGGTGAATTAATTCGCTCGTCCTCCACATAACCACGGGGCCACAGTCAGCGAAAGCAAAGCCCCAACAGCATACTATCCACATGGAGCTATCTCATGTTTATATCGCACATAAAATGATAATTTCCGAAAGGCACTCGTTCGCAACGTACATACAACACCAACCAACGGGCATAGGATACACCCTCAACCCGATCCGGGTGCTGCCAATGCTAGCAGGCATCGCTCTACCTCGGTACGTGGTTCGTGACCTCGAGCATTTTTTCGTTTTCCATGGCCTTCTTCCCAAGCCGTAGCTTTCGTGTATTGTGCTTGTATCTTGGCGCTTCGCGCTCACCGTACAACGGCAGTAGCGCCTTTTTTTAAATGGACCCGCCTGGTTTCGCTGTCTCGGTGGTGGCTCAATGTTTCATCGGCAGCGAAGGAGTACAATCACTTGACCTATTTAATCGCTGAATCGCTAGAGCCATTCTACCGAGCGTCGAAATGTTTCTAGCCCGGTACGGCTGCAGCAGCTGCTTCGCCCAAACGCTTCAGCCACCGGGCCACGAACCGGGTGGGCGCATTACATTACAGACTGAAATCATAATGACCATTTTCATTTGCGTGTTCGTATGCTTACCGTGTGCTACAACACCGCAGATTGTGTACTTTTTACTGATTTTTCGGTTGCAGCTGGGGAATTTCAAACACTTACTCTTGTTCCAGTCTGCTTTGCTGGTGGACCGGTTGGAAACATTCCTGACACACAGCAAAGGGGCTTGATAAATCGGTGTAGGTGCACAGCAAATGAAGGCACACATTTATCAACACATTGCTAACTTCACGTTTCAGAAGGGTCACCACTTTTGCAATGTCCATCGTGGTGGTATTTTACTGATTCTGTTGGCCGTTTCTCTTTGATGACATTTTCACATGTGAAGCTAACATTATTGTATTTAAAACAAGGTTACAAACTATGTTTTAATTATGTAAAATAATCATTCTCAGCTCAATTCATAATCATGCAATTTTTGCAGCTTAATTAGCTGTACTTTAATCCTAAGAGACCACTGGTCTGAAATATTTCAACACATCCATGAAATATTTCATTGTTATTGAAGTTTTCATCAACATTGTTTCGCCTGTTGAATTGGGCTAAGACATAATTTTTGTCTCTGTTTTCGTAGTGAAATTCGTCCAATAAATAATTCCCCAAATAATATATCGCCCAGTATAGCTGCCAATAATGGCTAACAACAGCCACTGGGCAAACGCTAGCTCCCATCCCACGAAGTGTAAGCAAATAGCATCCCATTACAACACACGTCAAGATCATGTTCAAAAACGACATGTAAAAGTGTGGTAGTACTTTGGGATGCCACAGCCTCCCACCAAAAAGCGAAACAGTGGTTGATAAATCTAAAACAATCGAAAAACATCTGAGGTGTAAGGAAGGAATGAAACCAACGGCGCCCGGAACTCCCGGGCAGAACGAAATCAGTCGTAACTTTGTCGAAATTGATTGGAAAACATAAGAGGGAACAAATTTGCTCGAATCTTCCCATAACCCAGAGTGTTCCATCGCAAAACTCCCCATCAGCCGCCCGGTAGCGAAGGGGCTGTAAAATCAAGCCTGTATATGCAAAAAAAAAAAAAAAATAGAAGCAAACAAACATTTTCTCGTTGATGTGTTCGATATTTCTTGGCTGCTTCGGTTGGTAGCTTCCTTGCGTGCAAGCAAGCTCGTTAAACATTTCACCATCACCACCACCGCTACCTTGGCCGTGTTTCTTTGCCCGCGCTGTCTTGGGCTATTTATCTCACTCCCGAAATGCCGAATGTCACTCCGGTTGATGTCTTCGCTGCCCGTTTGGTGGAAGCTGCGAGCGTGAAGAGGAGCATTTCTCCACCCTCTTTCATGCCCACTGTGCTGTGGTGATATAATATAGGAGCGATTTCACTCGCAAAGAAACTCACGATAGTCGATTTGAATGAAACTCTCACCGAGCTTGAAGCTGGAAGCGAGAAGTTGAATATAATAAATATCCCAATGTAAGGTTTCAAACTGCGACCAAAAGCGACAAAGGCGGCCCGATCTGGGGTGGGATGATTTCGCATAAATAAAACATATCGTACCATTTCGGGGCACCTCTAAGGGAAGCTTCGCTGGTACGGTGTATTGGTAAAACCTGACCTGAAGTTTGGTTGTTCGTTATTTGTAAGACGGGTGTTGTTACATACGGCTGCTTCATATACTCCAAGCTAAGTATGTGCTCCATCTCAGCGTACAGAGCGTAAAGGGAAAACAATGTAAGATAAAGAACATGTTTCTAAAGAACACAAAACATAGGCCTCTCGAACATGGGCCATCAGCGTCTTCTGCCACGCTCCCCTCCCCCCCACAACCCCCACTAACCGTTTGACCGGAATCATTTTTGACGGTGCAATGTTGAATCGTTACCGCAACCCTTTCCAGACACGTGTGGCAACATTGGATCATAAAAGGGTGGCCCTTTTGAGGGTGGCCAGTGGCAGAGGTGGGCTTATAAAAATGGAAGCCAGAGACGGAGGGGAAATAATCTTGATCCAAAAAAAAAACCTACCCACACACTCCAACAAGCGTCC
The DNA here is from genome assembly GCF_943734725.1 of Anopheles marshallii. Taxonomy (NCBI): domain Eukaryota; kingdom Metazoa; phylum Arthropoda; class Insecta; order Diptera; family Culicidae; genus Anopheles; species Anopheles marshallii. The sequence goes on along the minus strand of NC_071327.1, from coordinate 30,655,896 downwards.
AACCCGGAGTGGCACATTGTGGCACACGGAACATATTGTGGCGATGCTGACAGCGAAGCTTTTATGGTTGCCTTATTTGCATAAGTCAATACGCAACGTGGTGGTTTGGTGCGTAAGCATACGATCCCGCGAAGAAGACACTCCGGAATACGCAAACAAACATGGGATAACGGAGAGCTACTTTCGTGTGTTGTTGCTGTTTTTCGAGTGCTTCGGGTCATGAAGAAGGAAGAGGATCCCTTAGCGAAGAAGGTTGGTTTGGACGTGAGCAACATGAAAGCATGTTTAAATCGATACTTTTATGCAACTATTTTTTTTGGGGAATTAATGGATGCATAAGTTGAAGGCCGAGACAGGGGAAAAAAGGTAATTGAACGCATGTCCTTTAGCTTCTCAAAAAAGTTTTATATTAAAACTATTTCAGGGAATGAATTTCCGTAATATAATAAGACCATGTTCAAAGAACAAATCATCAAACAGATAATGAACTGAATATTTTCATCCTCTGTCGTGATCTTTTCCGCTTTTACAACGTTACAAAACAAAACTTCCAAGCCAAAAGGTCATTCGTCCGACGGTGAATAAGGCACGGCATTCGCTGATTCGATTTACTTCCATCCTGCCCCCGCTCCCATTTTCGGGGAAGTGGGAATGTTGTAATGATCATCATTTACTACTGCTACCATCATGCCACCCTCGCTCCCTTTCGCCGCCCCCCTGCAGCACGGTATCACCTGAACCGCTATTTCATGCCACTACGGGATTTATTATGTTTCTTATACGAGTTTGACATTTACATTCGCTGTCATTGCGGAGGAATGTTTCATTTGTTTCGTTAAGCAATCACGTTGCGCACGGAATGGAACGCTACCAACCTTCTGTTTCGTCCATTCCAATCCTCGCACTCTCTCTCTCTGTCCCCGTCGGTCTGTGGTTCCGCTCGTACCGGAAAACCAGCAAAGGGAAACAGCCATGGCGTCAATGTACTTTTAGTTGTGACTGTGTTTCACACCTTTACATCGCAACCGGAACTGACACGGGCGAAGGTTTCGGGCTTTGCCAGTTCCAAGTGTTATACGCGTGTATCGAATAAAAGTATTTTCATTACCACCCTCACCATAGGTAAAGTTGGATTTTATTTTTCTTTGTTGCCCTAGGTAAGACATTTGGGTTTGGAAATAGTTGCCTGTCTCTAGACAACCATTCTCGCGTGCTAGTAACAAAACCCAGAGTCGCGAATGGGGAAAATGTTTTAGACGCTGTCTCTTCGACCGGTAATGGAATGTGTTATGGAACGGAATTTTTCCATCCCTGACCGGATTAACACCTTCACCGACGGGGCGTCGGAGTTGGGGTATTATTTCATTTACGATCGTATTTTTTCGCTCCTCCGGGACCAAACCGGATGAAAAACATTTTTTGTTCGCCTACTTATCGATTTTCCGCACATGGTCTACGGTTGTGATAAAGGTAACGAAAAAAAGCCCACCGTGATCGTGGATAGGGTGTACTACTTCTGGAACTATTTTATAATTTTACGATACTCAATTTCGTCCTTTGGGAATTTGCAGGGGTCCAACGTGCAGCTCGAAAATCCAGGTACAACCATGCAGGACCTCTGCCACATCCCACCGGATAGACGGTTCGATCGAACGTCATAATCGCGAACCTCGAGAAATTCGAAATTTACGAACCAGAAAGCTTACACGACCGAAAACTTTTGGACAGAATGTGACACACAGAAGTGGGAAATAGGCACCGTCCCCTGCTGATGAAAATGGCCCCACCAAGAATGAACCGGTTGGAAATGGAAATAGTTTTAATGAGTTTAAACGCTTTTGACATTTTGCAAATTTGTTTCATTTTTCAACCCCTTTTGCCCATAGCCAAAGTAAAAACCCGAGTCAAAGGCTAAAATGTATGCTGCAACGGTTGGCTAGCTGGCGAAGCATTCCGATTCCGTCCGATTGAAGATGGATGTCAAAGCGCGCAAAGAGCGATGAAGAAAGTAAAGTACTAAAAACAGCAGCAGCAGGAGCAAAAATTATTGCACCGCGATATCGTGCGGATGGGAAAGTTTTCCCCGGATCTACCTTTTTACTTTGCACGGGTTCGGGTTGATAGTTGCGCGAATGAATGGAACTTTATTTTTCCCGGTAGCGAGGAAGGAGGATAATTTATATGCCAGTTGCTAACGCTAAAGATAAGTTTCATTTTTGCTGTAAATAAACGCGAGGTTTATTTTATACTCCGCTCATTCCCTAATGAGGCACCATTGTTTGGCAAATACGGTGGAAGAATGAAATATAAAACACCTTGCCACGGTTTTGTTTAGCCATTCGTTCATTCACCGTGAATTGGTCGAACCCGAACGCGGTTCACAGCGAAACGCTTCTGTTATTGTTATATAACTCTCAAGGATGTTGCTATTTTCATAATCAACACTTCAGCAATGAAATGGTTCCGGCGTTAGTGCCTCTTCTGGGTTTCGTTGTTCGCCTGGAAGTGTGTCCGTATGGATTTATTGTTAAGTGTACGAGTGTGCTTTGCAATTGGAATAAGGTGTTTGCCTTTGTTTATGTTGGTAAGTAGAAATGCCGTAGAATAATGGACGAACACAAGCGAAGGAATGTAAATAATACCTTTCCGAAGGAGTTTTTTTGCCTGTAATGTAAGGTCCCTTTATTTGAGATGAAAATGAACATTTGCTGTGTCTTATTGAAACAGTTTGATTTTATATTTTGATGAGTTATTTGTGAGCATTTTACGTTCTTGTTAGAAACACATTTTTCAATGGAGACGCCTAATGTTTTTGGATGTCAATGGAGGCGCCTAGTGGTTTTAACCACCAATGGAGGTGCCTAGTGTCTTGTAACTTGTTTCTTTGCGAATTAGCTTGCTTGGATTAAATGTAATTCTGAGCGATCATTGTGAAATGAATGGAATTACAATTTTTCATGATAAACCTTTTGCAAGGCAGATAAAAGCATAAATGTCATTTAAATTCGATTATTTGACCACACTTCCTGTAGCGTCCCAATCAAAAGCTGCCTAAGCTTGTACACGAACCATGGGTTTTATTCCCGACAAAGAGGTCTTCTGGAACCCTCTATTACAGTACTAGAATGAGTACCAAGTAGCGGTGTTGTTGTACCCCATCATACAACCCAATAAAATTCGTATCAACTTCCCCAAAGCTTTATTTCTACGGGTGCTTTCACGGCGCGTAGCCATTAGAGCACGTGTTACCCAATTCGGTTAACTACACCTCTACCGCCGTTGCCTAGCATTTCTTGCCCGTTGGCTCCTTCCTAATTGAGGAGTACTCTCCTTCAGCACGATATGTCTCTCTCTCTCTTCTTATCTCTCTCTTTTACTATCTCTCTTCCTCTTTCTTTCTTTTTATCCCTGTGTCAAGTAAAAGCTCGCTTTCAAGCAGCAGGAGCAGGTAAAACTCCACGAATCACGTGAAACACACCAACGGGAGAACAAGAGCAACGTCCTGTTTTTGCGTGAGCATGGTTCCAAGCGATGGGAGAAAGTCGTTGGCCGATGCTCACACTCGGAGCTGCAAAAATATACAAGTTTAAGCCGAGCATCAATGCTTAATACTCTGGAGGTGAAGAAAAACAAGCGGGAAAGAGCAAGAGCTAGTCCGGTACACATAGTCCCTACGGTGGCAGCCAGGGAAAATCCCCAACGGGACCAAACAGCGACCACTTCGTGCTCCAGGAACGTTGGGCACAGCAGAGCATTTGCCCATACCTGTGCTTCGTGAATAGTCCTTCGACATTCTGCACCTTGAAGCTACTTTATGAAAACGGACACTTTTTTCAATAGACTCTTTTTTTTGTTTTCTTGTTGTTTGTTTCTTCCTCCGAAAGAAGGCGAAACCCTCTCGCTCACCCACACCGGCGCACCAGTGTCCTGATAATCGATACTCCCTAACGACGGCAAAACAGTGAAACAACGCGAGGACAAACGATGACAACCGTCCCACGTTCGTTCGCGACACGGCAGGACCAAAGCTAAAAAGAAAATGCACGCGGGTGTTGTAATTGTGGGAACGATCAACGATTATTCCGGTCGGGTTTTCGGTTGAACGTTCCCAGTGTCAGGCGCGGGTGCGTGCGTGTGAGTGTAGAATTCGCATCACTCGAGCAGCGGCCACGGGAATGATTCGACACAACCGATGGTCGGTGCGGGTTCAAGTGGTTGGCCTTGAAATTTCCTTACACTCGATCTGAAGAAGGTTGTGTGTTCAGCATGATTGATTGAGCAGCAGTTCGGCGGATCCGATTCACACACAAAACCACAACACGACAAGCAAGCGAATGCGTGTATTAAACCGAGCTCATTTTGTATTAAAACGAACGAAAAAAGGCATCATTACATAATACGATGAAGCGCGTATGAAAAAGGTGCTACAAAAATAAAGGCTTTTCTTCAACAAATATCACAATATCCTATCATTTAAAGCGTACAAGTAGAACGCTACAACTTTGTGACCTCTGCGAGGATTTTTTTTTTGCTATTCCAAAGATAACAGACAATCAAGCACGCACACACACACATTCACAAACAGGAGGCATTGGGAGGATGGCCACTAGAAACCAACCTTATTCCCGCTACTCTTTCTCTCTTTCTCTCGCGCTTGATGCCCCTCGCGTTCTCTTTCTCGCGGTCTTGCCTCACACAAACACATTAAAAAAATCGTTTCTTCTATTGCGAAGTAACGATGTTGAACAGAATTCCTAGAACCAGATCCCCGAATTATCAGGATATCGATTAATCGAAGCCTATTCGTTTTGTCCAAATATAAGTTCCAGCTACGTTCACGCTTATCTCAAATCCAAACGAAATCCCTGCCATTTAATCGTCCTTGATCGTCCAAAAAATAACTCAATTTTTTCAGGTGGAACTATGGAACCCGATTGAAAAACCTGCCCCGTTCAGCAATTCGCCCAGCTAGCAGGTCCTTATTGGGGCTACGGGAAGAGGTCGAAAGCACAATTTACCGTTTGACAGCTGCAGCAGCGTCGTTCCGGAGAGCAGTGATGTGGAGTTTTGGTCGTAGTAGAGCGCCATATCCGAGAGTGATTCGGCACTGGCGGGGCTCGCTGGCAGCAGGAGGTTAACGAGGCCAAGCCCGAGCACGAGGAACGGCAGCAGCCGGCTGCGGGTCGTGAACCCGAACCTTAGGGAGCCCCTCTGGCCCCAAGGCACGCTTCGAAGGGACTTGCTTGCATTCAGGACACCGCGCGGTTTGCTGCCGAAGGTGGACGCGGTGGTGTTGCTGGTGTTGTTGTTGCTGCTGGTGGTGGTATTGGTGATGGTGGACACGGTGGTGGAAAGGGTGCTGCAGCTGCCGGCCGCGCTCCCTGCTACAGTCGTCAGCTTTCGTCGCACCGTATGCCTTCGTCTGCTGGCACTGTGACAGGTGTCCTGGTGCGGTTCCATCGCACAGGAAGGTAGTAACGCCGGCACTGGTAGTGGTGGTGTTGTTGTTGCTGCTGCTGCTGCTGCCATCAGTAGTGGTGATGAGGGTGATGGTGAAAGGTGCAACGGTGCCTCCGTTCGGCTGCAACCTCCGCCTCTACCGCCCCCGGTTCCGGCACGGTGCATCGCTGTGGTAGTATTATTATCGACAGTGGTAATAGTAGTAGTAATAGTAGTAGTGCTTGGTTTTCGGCTACGACACGCTGCGGTTTGCTGGTGCATCGTTCCGACCGACGCTGGTAGCGACGACAAGGACCTCGACGCGTACGACGACGACAGTGGTGTAAGCGGTGATGGCTTCATTGCGTCCTTTTTTTTGGTTAGGAAAAAGGGACCCTTTCTCCGCGCGAAAAAAAAGGAACGCCGTCCCCTATCAAGGGTAGCGTCTGGAGGGCATGGCGTTCGGAGCGGATCTGTTCCGTTCCTGTACCGACTGCGCTGAACGTAGTGCGCCCGTCTATCTGCACGCCTCAGGAACACACTGTGCGTTCGTGTGAGTTTGGTTGTACGTGTATGTGTATGTGTGTATGATGTGTACGTGTGTTGCTCACTTCCTCCCAGCGGGGTGGGTGATATTTTGGGGATGTACACGCACTAGAATTCACGGTTCGATTCGAACGCTGTTGCTAAAAGGGTCTTGAGCTGACGCCAAACCACTACATCTGGTCAGATCGATGAGCTGCAAAAATGAGGGGAAACACGGAAAATTTAGTCGAGTTTCGGTACGGTTTTTTTCCCCGGTGTCACCGGAAAACTGCAAGCCCAGGGGGGAAAAAACATGTCCGCGGCTCAAAATCACCCCCGGCCTCGGTTAAACGCGCACTAGTCTCGCCTGCGTTGCGTGTCTCTGTAGGTGTGCGCTTTTCGCCCCGTGCCGAGCCGGGCAGCTGTTAGCCGTTCAGTGCGCGGCCCGGGAAACCGACCTAACCACAGCTGTACCCATCACTAACACAAGCGACACGACCACCGCACCGTTTTTTTCCGTACACCGTCGTTGGAAAACTGTGGAATCTTCGGGGAAAATTGCTCTGTGCGTCTTCACTTGGGTCACGGGTACACGGCTGTTTGTTTCACATTTTCACATCGGCCCTATCAAGAACTTTCCGCTTTTGCTGCCCTCCCGTCGGAGCCTTCGAGCTTCAAATGCACCGTGTAAACGAGACCTGAACTGAACACCGATCGGTACACTTGGCTGCGACCCGTCGCACCAAACCAAACTGCCAATGGACGGGACTGGATCGCACAAAACACGCACACCAAGCAACGCACACAAACACAACCCTACCCGCCGCGTCGCAATCACGCACGCAGCAATAGGAAACGAACCCGAAACCCGGAATCCAGGCCACAACGCGTCGAGGGGCTTCAAGGGTTCCTACTTTACGGTGGGTGATTTTTCGCTCCCTGTGGCCCAAAAGTGGTTGGGCTGACTATTTCCTGCAAAGCACCTTCCGCCTCCCAACAACACACACAAATATACGCATAAAAAACACACACGATCGGGGGTTTCTTTTCTTGCTCGTTCGCACACCGCACACACCGCATGACCCAGGGAAGGGCCTGTCGCCAACACTTGAGCGATTGGGATGGGGTTGGGTTGGCAAAATGTGTGAAACTGTGAAATTTTGTTATTGTTAGAAGAAAGAGAAAAAAAAGAACCGTACTAGTATAGTTTATATACAAAGGGGATCAAACCGAGGTATTGTTATCGCAGTGGACGCGCACGAACTAACGCTGGGTGTCGTGCACGAGCGTCACGGAATGCATGCCAGCCGACGGATTCTGCTGGGAAAGCTCTCTGCTCTGTCGGGTTTTCTACTGGAGCCAGCCTGGGTAGGTCAGCCTTTGCGCTCGCCAAATTGCTGGTTGCTTCGCTCTCTAGCGCTACGCTCGGTTCTCCGATACACCAACACGCCATGAGCGTTTAGTGTCGGAACCTAATCCAGGACCTTGCGAGTGGAAAATTTTGTCGATAAAACCAAGTCTACGCCGAACGGAACGCTTTTTTCGCTTCTGGAGCGTGAGAAGATCCTGGCAGGATGGTGAATTTGAGTGTAGCAAAATGAGATGGCAAATAGTGAGTGAAATCTCAGCAGGCTTTTGGAGAGAGAGAGAACTTTTTCATCCACCATTGAAGCATTTGCTATGAGCTTTCAAGGTTTTTGCGAGCAAAGATACACCATTAAAGCTTGCTCTCACTCTCCTTTTTCAACATTTCATTCTCATTTTGTTACTCTTCTGAAGTTTCATCAGCTGTAAATCAACTCAAACCGAAGGATGGCTACCATTTTCCGACGGAAGGGCAATTTCACACACACACACACACTCACACATCCTCTAGCTAAACATGGGGCAACGGAGCGATTTACTACCAGCGTTTAGCTCATTTGCCTTTCAGGTTCGACCGCTGCCACCGCGGTTCATTCACTGGCGAACAGGAAAACATACTATGCGGTTTCGAAACTCGTGCGACTGGCTTTTCGAATGATGAGGCTAACGAGACTAACAGAAAGAATAAATACACTTGCGTTGTGGAGGGGGAGGGCATAAAAATTCTAAAATGAGTGATATAAAGTAGAGAAATAGCACATTCAAACGAAGTCTGTTTAATAATATTCCGTATAATTTTGTAAAAAAATATCACTGATGAAATATTTATTATATGACGCGCTACTATGACACGGGTAAGAAAACCACCCGGCAGACACATAATTCGTTTCAAATATTCATATTAAATTATGTCTTTCTCCTTACCGTCGCTCGCTTCGAGATTCATATAAATTCCTACCACTGTAAAAATAGCAAACCACCCGGCAAGAGACGAATCATGCCCTGCCGAGGCAAAACATTCCAATGGCCCGAGTGCCTACTCCGGTGGCCCTCGCCTGCGAATGTCAGTAAATACTGTGGCCGTGGCGTGGAAAAGCTACGGCGCAAGCTCTCCAGCACCGTGGCACAGAAAACCGAACCTGCAAATTACTCTCCACGCATACAGATGCACAGCGCAGGCTATGTCGTGGCGGCCCTGCTGCGGAAGCCACCGGAGCCCACAGGGCTGCTTGTGACACTCGGTGGCTCGGGTTCGTACTCGACCCAAATCCGGTCACACCAGCGCGTACGATGCCGTGGCAGAAAGAGTAAGGGCAACCTCGGGAGAACCGACCATTCCCCAACGCGAAGCTTTCTAACGTCCTACTCCAACGTGTAGTAAAGTGTGCCCCGGTCCCTGATGATCCCCCGGGTTCGTCGCCACTCGCACAGGCCAAAGCTTGTTCTTCATTCACTTTTCACGCTCGTCTCGAAAAAGCTTCGCCCTAGAACACACACCACCATGGCATTGTTCGAACTGGAAGAGAAACGGCGTACGGTGCGAAGTGGTACTCCCACACTCCCACACTTCGGGAGCTTCGATGGTGAAATCGGAATGGTGCAGTCTAGCGCAATGTTGTCGATGATGCATACTCCAAGCAAAGACCTCCACTGCCGCTGTTCGATGGCCTAAATAATGACTAGTATAAAGAGCTTTCTTTTTTTTCCTTCTTGCGTGTATGTGAATAGAAGTTGCATCCTGTATTTTGGGGTTAGGATTTATTCCGAGATTCTTCCCTCGGGGTAGTCTGATAACGCATAAAGAGGGAATTCATAGCACTCGAATGTGTTCCACTCGATGGCTGATCTTTAATTTGGTAATTCAAAAACATAAGACATTCTTGGCGACTTACACTAATAGAAGAGAGTTTTTGTTCGGTAGCAGTCAATTAGAACTACCCCTGAATGTAGGCAATTCGAGGTATAATTGGCCTAATAAACTCATACATAGAAAAGAATAGTAGCGAAAAATATGCTCTTTTCAGGCTTACTTTAAGTAAGGCGACTTTTTAGAGAAGTTATTTATTGTGCTTCTTTCTAGATACAATTTAAACCATAATAAAACCATTCATCAATCTTGGCTTACAGCCTTGTACAAGCGATACATTGGATACGCTCAAACAGTTCCAAGCGCATCGCATATCGACGGTGACTTTCCAAATGTTCGGCTCTCTCATTGCTGATTATACACATTTACAACCACGACCACAGACACACGAACACGATTAAGGTGTTTCTCGGGACGTTCGAAGATAATGTGCCAAAAAAAAAAAACACACACTCAAACCAGAAATCCCACTCGGAACATCCGTGTGCCCGTTCGTGTGCGTTTGGGCAAAAGTTGACTGCCCGCTTAAATGGCCGTACATACCCGATTCTTCCCGATGCCCTTTGTCCCGCATGTCCCGGCCTCTTTTTGTGCCCCAACCCTAGGACAATGGTGCTCTCGGTGCACTCGTAAATCATTCTGCCAGGACTTACCAAAGGGGCGTTGTTGTTCTTCGATGCTTCCAGCTTTACTACGTTCCATGCCGAACGCCGTAAAGGAAAGGGCACGCATCACAAAACTCGTCCTTCCAGCGAACATTAACCTTCTTCTTTTCTTTTTTTTTCTTGTGCTCTTCTCACCATATTAAAACGAACATTCCGGAGACCGGGCTGACTGGCCGACCTTTCATTCCGGTGCCTTTTTTCATGTTTTCCCAACACATACACACACGGCCGGTCTACGTGTGTGCAAGGGTGTTAGGTCGTGGCCGGAATCAGGCCACGTATTGGCAATTATTTTCATGTTTGGCCACACTTTGACTGCTCACGGAACGCGCGTGAAAACATCGAAAGTGGCAAAAGGTGGTAGTCAAAGTTTGCATCCCAACCGCCCACCGTTCCACTCACTTCTTCCAACTGGGCCGAGAGACGTTTGCCGAAAGAACGCTGAAGGTGCTCGATTAACTGCATGGGTGGTAATTATATGAGCACGAGCCTCCTTGCCGCTAGAGGTACCGAACGTGGCAGCCTCTTGAAACGGGCACGAAACGAATAATAACGGCACGAAACAACACGATCGTCCCGCGCGCGTTGTACATGTGCCGCCATCAAACAATCAGCCAAATGGGCGAATTCACAAATTGACCCTAATGCTGAGCGATACCCGTTACTGTTTGATGTTTTGGCTTTATTTACATCGGGAAATTTGTGTTTTTGTGGGGGAAGCAAGGTAAATGAGCAGTGCGGAAGAGCAAGTGGCAAACTTGAGCAAACAAACCAGCAAAAAAAAACCCCATTTGATAAACCCGCGCTACGAACGATTGGTGTTGGACCCGCTTTAGTGCCACTGGTAAAGTGGCAGCGGAAATGGTAAGTATCGAAAATTTTAAATCGTATGCCACTCCACTTGCCTATCATCCGTGTTCGGGGGAGTAGAGGATGCGTTGGGTGGCAAAGGAAAGGTTGTTTTACACGTGTAAAAGATGGTAAGTTTATTTTTCATTTGCTGCTTTCGGGGGCAATAGAATCGTATGAATGTTTCCTTCCCATGAATGTGTGTATTTTGGGCCACATAAACACTACAAGGACAATGTAAACAGGCTAAAGGAACTTTCCATTCTGTAAGCAATTTAAAGTTTCCTACTTATGGTATTTTTTTATTCAATAAGGACGGCCAGGCCGTAATGCTTATCTTCTTATGGTATTCAATTGAAAAATGAAGATTGTACAAGAAAATCTTTGTAATTTCAAATATTTTACAAAGTTCTTCATTGTAGCTAGAAATACGGCTCCTAAATGTATGCAAATTTCGTCACATTCTGAGCTTCAACCGAATTTTGTCGTTTCTTAGTGTAAATTAAGCTACTTGGATTAACATTTTAATCCAATAAGTAATTTTTATGGACATCATATTTCACTAGAAGTTCATATTCAAAATAAAACCATTATGGGAACTTTTCCATTGACGATTGAAATAAAGCTCCTAAATGTATGCAAACCACAACACATTTTAAGCTTCCGTCATATTATGACGATTCTCGGGATATCTAAGGCTACTGCTGTAATAATTTAGACCACTTCAACACATTTCAATGGTCACTTGAAATGCATCTCACAACTTCTGCTATTGCGTATTGAAATACAGCTTCTAAATGTATGCAACTCGATACATAGCTCACATTTCATTTTGATACTACTACGACTAGAATTAAGCCCAATAAGCAGTTTTGCATACTTTATTGATCACTTTGCAATACATCTCAAGACAAATTTATACAAACAAGAAATATGATTCGGTTTCATCCACATAAAGAAGCCCTTATCATGCTGTATTATTTAAATTGCTGTTGAAACGTAAACGATAACCACCATTATCGTTCGCCTACTACAGCAATATGAAATGTTCCGCACACTCTCTTCTATCAATCATCTGTGCCCGGTCGTTCCGACCCATGTTCGTCTCTGTCGAAAGAGCTTCGAGCTCTTCCCATCGCTTTCGGCACAATACTTTCGTTATTCTTCGCACATACAATACATTAATAATGGCTACGGTTTTGCTCCCATAATCCCTTACTGGAGCCGGTTTTCGAAAGCGTACGTACGTATATAAAACAAAACGTCTTATACCGCAGTGGGACCGGTGCAGTGGTTTGTGGCTGGGTGGAAGTGAAAATTACGCGATCCGCTCCAGAAGACAGACAGGGATGGACATGACATGACTCCCCCGTTTCTTTAAGAACCTCTCGATTATCAGCACCCAACCCAATACATTTTGGAACCATTTGCGTTATGGAAAGGTATAAAATTTGCTCACGCTACGGGTATCTTGCGTGCACAGTCGCGACGTTTCTTAATTGTTTGACGGTTAATTCCCGCAGTCACGGAAGGCTTTTGCCCACACACCCGCCACAAGATCACCGGCGGCGGATACTCGCGAAGCGGTATATAAAAGTTGTAAAACAATTACTTAAAATTTATTGGTGGACAATATTTCCCTTCTGGAACCGAACGATCGAAAGACTAGCAAGGCGACCTGGCAAGCTGTGAGTTGCGTGCCCGTTGAGTACCGTTAGCGTCTATCATGCACCTTGCCCGGTGGTGACCTCCATTGAATGGATATTAATTTCAGTATCACCTGTCCTTCGCATCGCCGGACAGTTATGCAATCCGGAGGACACAAGGGTCATCGAGCAGCGCGCTTAAGACGCACTAGCTGAACGGGCACTGTGTAACCCAGCGTGATCTCGACCTCGTCTTATGCCTGCATTCTGTTACGCCATTTCTGAGGGGGCTGATAATTCCGGCAGAGGGTGGCGGGTGGTTTAGCACACCGGAAAGGGGAGGATAGGCAAACCTTTATCTTTATCACTACAATCCGTCTGCACGGCACGGAACGGAATGGTTACGGCTAAAGGTCAATGAATAACCGAGAGGCGCCCATTAGACACACAAGTACGATGTCGGGTGTCGATTAGAAAGGACAGGCGGTTTGCCGTTTCTCCCCTCATAACTCCCATCATTTCACACCAGAATGCCGGGCACGAATGATGATGCCCAATGGTCTTCCGTTTTCGGTATGGCACATCCGGCTCCGGTTAGCACCGCCTGTCAATAGATGCTCTTTTTGCTTCTGCTCTGGTTCGCCATTACACCAGCAGGAGGCGCCGTTTGTTTTTCCGTGTGTGTTTTCCTTTTTTTTTTTGCTGTCCCCGGTACTCCTTCAAGGAAGCAAACCGTTCGCGGGAGTGATAGGTTCTTTGCGTTTGCGATAATGGCGCTTCCTGTGTGTTATTTCAGTTTGGTGGCTTGTTTTTCTTTTTCCTTCCGTGTGCTTTCCTACTTCATTTACTGTTCGTTTTTTTTCACTCTTTTTACGTTTTTTCGTGCTTATTTTCTTCTCTAAGCACCGTTGCTTTCTACCTCCTGTGGCTTTATGTTTTTCCGGAGATTTTTTTCCTTGCTGCATCGTTTTTTGGAACCGTGAGCAGAATCGTACGGCAATGACGCAGAAGAAATGGTCTGGCCACGCAACTGGCTACGCAACACGACCGCCACACGCCATCCAGTTGCCAATTCGTGTGTTTCGTGGATTCGTGGAGGGGGGTGGACCGGAGGATAGAGCGACAGGTGGAAAAGGAAACGGAGGAGTGATGAAGGCATTCGTTAATAGATAGTTGATTAACATTTTTTATTATACCAGCAAGCACATCCTACACATGAGTACGACGGCAAGACTAATGGCGTTTCGTCAGTGGCACCATTCGCCTTCCCTTGATGGTGAAGGTCGAGATGGCCTTATACGAAACGCTGGTCACACGAAGATCATCAGCTGGAACAGATAAAAAAGGAGAGTTCGAAGAATCGTTCCGGTTCTGTAAACATGTTCTTTCCGATGCGAAGTATTTTCTTGAACGATTAAGATAAAGGTAAAGCATTTTGCGCCCAAACGTTTTCCCAATCGTATATTGAAATTTTTAAAGCCCAAAATAAGCAATCATTATTGTGTAACGTAGTTTTTAAGGTTCTGCAAGGTGTTATAGACCAATAATTTATTAGTTTATTTAACTGAAAATTACCTTTCAGGTTTGCAGGCAGCAAAACTAGTCTTCAGTTTGTATAATATCATTGTCGTAAATTAATAACACAGCACTTATACAAGGGCGTAAGTTGTACGCCTACATGTATGCAACTGAAAACACAACGCACGCTTTCCGGATGTTTTATGTTCTATCTAAAAAAGCACCTTGCGTACATTCAGGTGACAGTGCACAAGATGTGATTCAGCTTAGAATGAAGAAAGTAATATACTTATACTACAATAGTAAATCGTATTGTTTTTTTTTGTTTCTCTCCGTAAATAAACTACACCAATAAATGTTATATTGCAGCTTCAATAGATTTTGAAACGCGTTCCTTTCGTTTTCATCCCCTACATACGCACACCCACACGCGCTTTGTAAGTCCACTCGACCCGGTCAAGGACGATTGGCATGAGTGGTACCATCCATCACGGCGGCAAGCAGTCCTGCTCTTCCCATTTGACCTTCCCGTTCGTCAGGTACGGCGTACAAAACCTGTACGCCCTTAGTTTTTTATTCATCATCTATCTCACTTCCGTCCCACCGTCCCCCTCGGTTCCCAACGGAACCGTCGGGATTTTGCCCGTTCCCCCCTCTCCCACCTCCCCACACCATTCCTCTAAAGGGACGTGAAGGCTCAACCATTGTCATCGTGTAAGCTCATAATCAATTTTCCCTTTCGTCAGGCCGGAAAATAGAGCATGTGGCCCCCAACACGCAGAAGTTCAAGACAACAGGACACAACAGTATAATAAGGAGAAAAAAAAACGGTAGAAAGAATCCTTTCCTGTCCGGCTCAAGGCGTCCCCCATCCCACGGGGGGGAAGGCTTTGGGTAGGTGCTTGAGTCAGCGGGAACGTTGTTCCGTTTGAAGATTGTCATTCAATCGTGTATGTGCTGTGTGCTCGCAAGCGACAACGGTGCCTTCGAAACCTAGTCAAGATTAAGAATGGAATCTACCGTTCGTCCATTTCAGCTACAGTTTTTGCCTTCTTACACTCACCCGCCCGCTCTTTTGTGCCGTTTTTTCTGTGTTTTTCCGTATGTACAAGTCGTTCTGCATTTAATATCAAGCGGTAAAGGATGTAGGAAAATCATAGCTTGATAAAGGTAGAGGTAGCACCCCTATCATCATACTAAAGAGAACCAGCAAAGGGGCATTTATTTCAAAAACATCCAGCTGATCCCAGGTGTAACAGAACCGAACGGAACCATAGCACGCTTCGAGGTATGGCTCATTGAACTCGAAAGTTTATTTATTCCATCAGCCATGTTGGGAGCGGTTCGGATTATGGTTTCATATTGGGCACTGTGGACCGGTTCTCGTTCGATGGCTCCTTACGTGTTCAATGGTGCTCTCCTAGCCTAGCATTCGCCTCGTAGTTGGGAAAACCAATAAGTTGACTACGATACGTCCAGGTCGGACTGTTTGGTTACGTTTTGGGCCAACAGTGTCTCGCACAATATCCCTCCTAAGTTCGCTTGATAAATGAGCCCCAGGGGGCTTAGCGGTGAACTAGCCTGAGGCGTGGGTAGGTGCTGGATTGAAACACAACGACAGTATGTAATTTCAAGTTATCTCAAGCAGCTCTTTTATTTACAATACACAACACAATATAATAGCTCAAAAATAAAACGACGTATGTTACAGCACTCGCCGATGTTAAGGCAAATCATGGAAGGAGTTAACTGGAAGGTTCATGATGTGTCGAGCACGGCGCACATCCTCCGAGTTGTGAAACCATTTGCTGCCGAGCAACGTTTTTATCGATGGTCGGTCGCATGGATCAACGTTTAAAATGTCATAAATTAACTTCTTCACGCGACAAGATTTCACGGTCCGCCACACGGGCTGTGACATAGTGAAGTCACCGTGCGTGATCTGATCAATGTCTGTCATGCTATCCCTTCTGCCAAAGGGCAGTAAGCCGCTGAGCATCGTGTACAGTATCACACCGAGACTCCAGATGTCAATCTTGTTGGTGTACCCTTTGCGGCTGACCTGTTCCAGCATCTCCGGCGCTATGTACTCCGGTGTTCCGCAGATGGTGTGCATGTACATGTTGTCGTCCAGAAACTTGCTGGAACCAAAGTCGGACACCTTGAGCAGCGTGTACACGCTGCTGTCCTTCAGTAGGATATTGTCCGGCTTTAAGTCTCGATGGATGATGTCTGTAAATACACAAGAAGTGATTTTTAACAATCCCATTGTATAGCTTTAGGCGTTTCTTAACCTCAAGTTCCGTAGTTTAAAAAAAAACAGTTTATTATCACGCCTGAAAGTATGCAGTTTTCATACAATAATCACGTTTTTTATGCCACTCACCCTGATCGTGCAGATAGTCGATAGCATGACAAAGCTGATAGAAAAAGAACTGGGCCACATTTTCTTGAAGGCAACCGTTGTCTAGAATGCGCGTCAGCAAATCACTTCCTTCCATGTACTCCAGCAGCATGCAGAACGAGTTTGGTTCGTTGAAAAACTCGTACATTTGAAGGACACAAGGCTGCGTGACAAAAGAAACGTGCATTAAAAATAAAACACTTCCATCAATTACTTCTACAACCACATTAAAATTCCACTAACATGACTCAAACTGTTCATAATATTTGCTTCGTTATTGAAACTCGATCTGGAGTACGGTTGTACACTGATTCGCACCTTATTCACGATCTTCAAGGCATACGGCTGGCAGGTTATGGTGTCATGCAGCAGATAAACCGTCCCAAACGATCCCGATCCAAGCATTCGTCCAAAATGATACCGTTTCTTCAACGCTTCCGACTTGATTTCGTTCGGCACATTGCAGTTGAACGCACGATACAAGACCAGATTCTTACTGGCTGCCATCGAGATGGCATCACCGTGCATTAGAATTGAGCGGATATTCTTCCCAAGCTGATTTCCATTTACACATGTCCCGTTAGTTGAATGGTCCTATAATTTTCCGGAGTGTATGATGTACAACAAAATATTAGCAAGAATAGTATCGCAAAACCTCTTAAAAACGTAACGTAGAAACACTTACGATAATATAGGTAGGACTAAATGGATCTTCGATATCCTTCTCCAGTACGAAATGAACTTTCGAGATTTGCAATAGCATGGGTGTTGGGAGTTTTTTCGCATTTATTACTAGACTGCATCCTGGATCACGTCCAACGCTGAATTTTTGACTGCACAGATCTGTAAGCAAACGATTCGCTTAGTCTCAACCACCAACTGTTACCTCCACCGTACTAAACTCACCAATCGTTCCGAACAATGAAGAGTTACTCACCAATTGTCCGTACGGTGAAGGCTTTTGAGTTTCACCGAAATCTATTGGTACGGTTTGAGAGGTGAGTGGTTCGGTATTCAATTCTCCTTCCATTATCTTGACTTCCTGCTGTTGTTCCTAATGACTTTCTTTCATCGGTTGTACTTTCTAACTAATCACTAGAAGATGGGGTACTTACTAGTCGTGTTTCTCAGTGTGCTTTGATTCTTTTTTTCTGTCATTTTGCTTTGAATATCATGAAAATTACTTTCGCAAGCACGCATGAACCGTACAGCACTTTTTAAACATTTCTTGGCGATTTCGTAATATATTGAAAGCAAATCTAACAGCGGCCAAGATGCTGCCAATTCCATCATTCTTTTCTTTCCAATAAATACTATACCAGTTTTGGCAACGCTTTCGAAGTTTTCGGAGATTCATTTGCTCAGATTAAGTTGTAAATATCAGGCTATTGATTCGGTTTTTATTTTCTTTTTAGATAAAATCTCTCCTGGTCGGTTGGTTTGTCCTGCAGTTTGTAATTAAATTAATTAAACGATACAAATACAAACAAATATAACATATATAACACATTCAGCTTATTAGCCTATTAGCATTTCATTGGTTTCATGGCTCTTTTTTAGTTGACCCGTACTAGCTACCCGTGATCTGTGATATACTCTGCGATGTGCTTGCAAGTTGGTAATGCATGTAAACCTCTGATCGCAATCCTTACATCCGTAACGCATTACACCTGTATGGGTACTAAGATGCACAACCAATGATTCTCGATACGAATATGCACGCGTGCATTTATCACACTGGAACGGTTTCTCGCCCGTATGGGAGCGTTCGTGCACCTTTTGCTGGCCCTTGGTGCGAAACTTTTTCCCACAGAAGCTACACACAAAAGGTAATTGGTTTTCATGCAGCGTTCGGTGCATCTTCAGTGAGTTGTAGCTCGAATAGCGCTTGTCACATTTATCACACGGATAGATTGGTGATTTACCACAGCCGCCACGTTCGTGATCGGACAGTGCAATTCTCGAAGGGAAATTCTTCGAACATTGCGAGCAAAGATATTGGTTGCGGTCTTTCGCGGCGGAGCCGTGCGCGTACCGGGTGTGTCGCAGAACTTGGTCGGGTTTTTTGAACAGCTTCTGGCAAACCTTACATTCCAATCGGTCACGATGCTGCTCCAGTTCGTGTTGGCGCGTTTCTTCTTGCGTCCCGAAATACACGTCACAACAGGCACATTTGCATATCAAACAACCTTCCGGCCCATGTTTAAGGATGTGCTTTCCCAAACACGTTCGGTTGACATACGTCTGATCACAGTATTTGCAGCGATATCGCCTTTCAGATTTGGTAGTATTTTTTACATACTGCAACTTATGCCGGGCTCGATCCAGCGGCACACTGTGCAACCGTTCTAAATGGCGCGCCATCAGATACTGTGTGGTGTACTGTTGCGGGCAAAGCTTACAACGGTAGAGCTCATCAACCGTTCCGATGGGTTCCGATAGATCGTGCAATAACCTGAAACGATAGATCGAAACAGCAATCGTTATTGCACTGTCCAAGTTAATTTAATACATGTAGAAAGTATTACTCACTTCAATTGTTGCTGTTCTTGCCGGAACGATCTTTAGAAAGAAAATGATTAAAACTATATTAGCAAATACCGATCAACGCGTACAGGCTTACGGTTGCGTTTTGTATCTTACTCTTCATTCGCCATGTCTAACAGCTGTTCCAGAGATTCAAATGATTGTTGCTTCCTTTGGCGTTTGTTGCTATTTTTGTGTGATTTTGCTCCCGTGGATAAATCACTCGACTGATCAGGTTCAACATGGACATATTCCCATTTTCCTTTTTCGTCATTATCGGAAACTGTATGAACAGAATTTTCCCCTTCCTGTGCAGAATTATTGGAATCATGTGCGATATTTGTTTTTCCTTCCGAAGTTTCAATAATGTTATGTTCTTTCTCAGTGATTGACTGAAACGTTAAAATTATGGTTTGAACTTTCAAAGTTACCGGTTAGTAAAAGAAAATACTTACTTCTTTATCGACATACAAATGGTCATAGCTGATGTTTTCATCGCCCTCTAAAAATTCCTCTTCTTTAGCAAATATCTGTTCGGGACTTGCATGAGTTGGAAAATTAGAGGTTTCGTCGTCCTGCTCAGACGATGAAAACGCTTCATCCTGAAACACTTCAATAACACAATCTGATTCGATCTCATCAACGGGGTCAGTTGTTTTGTGTGGACTTGTTACTTTCGGCCGCCGTTTAGGTTGCGTCTCTTTGTCATGTCGATCAGTTAAACTTGGCATTGCTTTTTTAAAATGTGTTAAAGCTATTAATTCAACTGATTTATTAAACATAAATAATAGCTCTACTCACTCTTTTTATTCGGCCGTGGTCCGATATGTCTGATAGGAATGCTGTCCAAACCACACTTCGTTGGACGTACTTTACGATGCTTCAGAAGATTTCCAATACAAGAAAACCGCGCATTGCACACGACGCACAGGAAGGGTTTGATGCGCGTATGTACCGTGGAGTGTGTTATAAGACTTTCTCTATACGGAAAAGATTTATCACATTCCTGAAAAGGAAGGAAAATCATTCTAAAGGAAATAAAACGGCTACAAATGCCGAACGTTACGATAGACATACATTACATTTATACGGTTTTTCACCCGAATGAACGCGCCGATGTATCTTTAATTGACCTCGTGTTTTAAATCTGGCCCCACAAACATCACATAACTCAGTCTTGCCGGTTGTGTGCAGCAATCGGTGCACTTTTAGTGTTACTGGTGTCGCATAGAATCGATTGCAGATATCGCACTGAAAGCGTTTTTCAGTGCCATTCTTTGATAAGTCGTCTTCCATCCTGTAAAATGTGAATATTACGAGAGTTTACTTTCTGAACATTATTTAAAAAGTGCCGAGCGATTATTACTGTATTTCCAAGCGCAATTCACAGGAGTTGCAACTGAAGAGTTGATGATTCTTTTCGTTAGCATCGCCATCGTTGGAATTCTTCTGAAGAATTAGCTGTCCCTCGCAATCTAGACATGGTAAGCTAGACTGAATCTGTTGTTCTGAGCTTTCTTTTGGGGTAGTCATGTTTAACTGCACACAAGAAATAACATTTATTAATTCTACAGCATATGATAGATTAAACTGCACAATCCGTTTTGCACAATTGAATGCTTATAAATAATCATCACATCCATTCGAAAATAAAGCTAATTGTACAATTTACACTGTTTGAATTGTGGGGCGTGCAAAATCTGATAAAATGCATATAAAATCGAACAATTTTGCGGGTTGAAATGAGTAACAAAACTTTACCTTGTACTACAGATGTCAACAAACAAATGTCAAATTATTAAGCGCAATTTACACGTGACGTATATTCACACGGGACGGAAAAAATGAAAAACTTTGCTTATTTTATTATATTATTGATTTTTACTTCAGCTTACATCTTATGGAACTTCGAATGAAAATTTATCGAGGAGTAATTTTGATGCAGAAAAATACCACAAATTTAATGAATGTATGAATGAAGCACGTCTCCTTTGCAATCAACTGCATTCTACTTGAAAATTTTAAGAAATATTTATACGAAACTGTGGAAACAAGTAAATTAAACAACCGAAATGTTTATCAAGAACTCACTAGCTAGTTTTGTTTAAAACCATTTTTAAAATTTCAATCTAAATTTATACTTTCCAAATGCACCTGTTGGATGGGTTTCAACGATTCCAATCCATCCGTCAAAGTGTGTACATCACTAGCCACCGAACCACCTTTCAAAAATTGACCACGACCACAATTTGTTTTTAGCCGAAAGTTTCATCTAATTTTCGATCACATTTTACTGATAAAATGGTACTTTCAACAAACGAAGAGGTAAATCACCGTCCTCTATCATCGCAAGGATCAACGCTTTCGTTCGATTGAAAATAAATACGTTCCCATCCACAGTTCCTTTCGCAGCTTACCCTGTTAGCACAATCAGCCCGAAAAGACTCCTCATTCACAGTAACAATCAAGCGATGTAAGTTTCCGCACGTGTGTATCGCTCGTATAGGCGATCGAATTGATCCTTCTCTTTGTTTTGGGGGTCGTTTTGCAGATGATGGACATGATCGACCAAAACCCCGGGAAGGCAAACCACCGCTACCGACACCTGCCGAGTACAGCTGCCTGATCCGGGCACGGTCCCGCTCAAAGAAGCTCACGACCGTAGTGAAGCGGGACGAGGTGGCCAAGTTTATGGAATCATACGCCAAGGTGCTCAAATCCAGCATGGACGGTTTGAAAAAAGTCAAGAAGGTGAAAAACAAAGCCAAGGCGGCCCAGGGATAGTGCAGCATATCGGTGACGGAGTGAATGAGGGACGCATGTGTTTAAGGTGTTCGCTAGTTTATCCATGTGGACGGTGCAATGTGGGGATAGCACGCTGGAATCATAAGTGCATTTTCTTTATTCGTTTAATTGAGGATTCGTTTCAATTGCCACCTCCCGGGTTCTACCTTTTTGCGTGGCGGGTCTCATTACAAAGAAAACACCGAAACGCGTGTTTCTCTTCCCGTGCCGACCGGGGCCCGCCTCTTCAGCAAGTCGGTAAATACGCAACCGGCAATGACACTGTAATTTTGCTGTAGAATTAAGCGTGTGAATGAATTTAATATAAAGGAGAAGGTGAATTAAAATGCCTGTTCTGTGTGTAATGTGGAAAGCGCGCGGGTCGAAGAGTGCTCTCTGTGTGGTATTAGATTTCGTTTTCGTGTGATTTTGCCCGATCGAGTCGTTTCAGTTCGTTAAGCTTCTCCGCTATCTGCAGCTGAATTGTGGCCCGATGCTTCTTCCCTTCACCCAATGCTTCCATCTCCTCCAGCCACTGAACACGTTCGTTGATTTCTTCGAGTACTGTAAGAACATAACACGTAAAACATCAATGATCACCATCGCTGTAAATCAAACCTATCTCCTTACGTTCACTAGCCCGGTCCGGTGGAACAAAGTCCATACAGCCTTCACTTTTGCTACGGACTACCCGCCGCCGACGACCGTCATCAGGAAACATCTTAATACCACTCATCTGTTCCTGGAGCTTAAGTTTCAATTTTTCGATCGGTTCTTTCGGTTTATGTGGTACGTATTTCTCCACATCGAACGCACCACTCTCAATAATGGTGTTGAGCGACCGTTTTTTGATATTCTTCCTCGGAATAGCCATCGGGAGAAAGTTGCTGTACTCTTGCTCAAACTTCGGTTCCTTCGGTACCGGCAGGGGTTCTCCATTTCGAAGGTGATAGTTGATTTTGTTCCGTTGCAGAATCGTCAATTTCGCTTCCTCCATTAAAACTAGTAAAACAAACAAAACAAATTTTAATGTAGAGGAAGGTCTGTAAACACGATACACCTCCTCTCCCGGCGCCAGATGGCTCACCTTTGATCAAATCCTGCGTTTCTTTCGTGTAGCGTGCTTTGGGCGTATGAAACAGGCCACCCGGGGCCACCCTTGCACTGGGCCAGTCCATGTTTGCAATGCTGCCGATGTGCACCGATTACCGTGCTGTGATGTAATGCACAAACCGTGTATCCGTTTCGTGTCCTAGTTGGGAACTGGGCAACCTTTCTTCCAACCAAGGATAAGTTCATACAAAAGTTTGATTGATTTGGACAAGTTTCAGACAGAGTAACAAAAAAACAACTACTGCAATTGCACACAGTAATTGTGATACGTGTAGCTAGCAGACGAAACGGGATGGAACCAAACCGTACCACCACGTACTGCACGCAATTGTGCTCCGTAAGTATTGAAGGCACTGTAAGCAATAACAATTTATGGTTAGCCGATGATGGCTTTTAGAAAACCGGCGATAAATGCAAACGTTTCCCATGGCAACGGAGCGGTTTGCTTTCCATTCGGGTACTATTCCAGCTGCTTGGGTAAGTGAAATACACATACACGCACACATACGTGTATGCATGCGCACATGATACGGTACATTGACGGTCCTTGCTAACCATTACTTCTTCGCCATCCATAAAACAACTTGATGTATATTCCTACACTAAACATACTATGCTTTATACAACTTTAGGTCCTCGCTCATTTAGCTTTAGCTGCAGCTGATCGTTTCTGTCTACTGATTCTTCTTGTTGTACCGCTTCTTCGGCCTTCAAATCGAGAATTGTCCGCACTTCTTGCTTAACTTTTTCAATTTCCTTCATGCTTTTGGCTGAAATTGGTATAACGGCGTCAAGCGAAAGCAGCTTATTAGGTATCAACTCTTCGGGACACAATTTCAGACCATCTGTGTGAGTAAAAGAAAAGAAAAGAGAAATAATTTATTATATTGATTTGAATATTGAACACCGAGATACGATGCTTACCCTCTAGCGAATGGAAGTACTGTTCGTATTTACATATCTCATCCACTGCTCCTTCCTTGTCCATTTTGTTGATGATCAGAGCGCAGGGTTTATCGAGCAACGATTTGTCGTATAGTTCCAGCTCTTTATTTAGCGCGTACACCGTCTCGAGACAGTTGCGTTTGCGGTGCTGTTGACTTAGCTGAAACCCAAACACGTCCACGATGATCAACAATAGTCGGGTGCGTTCGACGTGCTTCAGGAACTTGTGACCCATGCCAAAGTTCGCATGCGCTCCCTCAATCAGCCCGGGCAGATCGGCTATCGTTATTTGCCGATAGTCCTCGTACTCTATCGTTGCAATTTGGGGTCGAATTGTAGTGACTAGAATAAATAAGAAACGTCTTCGTAAGAAATTTGCATCACATTCCGCCAACAGGATGGACTCACATGGATAGGATGCAATTTTTGGCGAAGCATTAGAGATTGCTTTCACGAGCGTGCTTTTGCCCGCATTGGGAAAACCAACCAACCCAACGTCCGCAATAAGCTTTAGGTCTAGTGTTACGGTACGAAGTTGACCGGGTTTGCCGAGGAACGAATTTCCCGAACAACCACCACTACCGCCACCGGCAGCCAGATAAGATTTTCCTTCCTCATCCAACTCTGAAATAATGCCTGTCTCTTGGTCTAAAACACGAATACCCACAGGCACTTCCACCTTTTGGTCCATTCCTCTACGACCGAGAATTCTAGCCTTGGAACTTTCCTCTCCATTTCCTGCGACGACACGTTTGTTCGGATGCTTCGTTACGACGTCACGTAACGATTTTCCTTCCTTTGCCACAAAATATACTGCACCGCCCTGCCCACCGACACCGCCGTACTTGGGCAGACCATTACCACCGTGGCCACCTTTTGTAGTTAGGCGCAATGTGTCCAAAAATCGACTCCGGAGATAATTACGAATTGGCTAAAATAGGAAGTAGTTGGAAAGTTAAAGTGATATATCATATCAAATGTGATGTTTTACACTACCTTTGTAACAGATTTTAACAAATAATTTTGGATAAACACCATTTTTCCTAATAAATTTGCATAGCGACGAGAGAGTAGAACCGGCAACGTTTTGATTGTTTTGACCACATTTGTTTACATTCACTGACGGTTGGCTGACAGACGGGAGCAAGTAGAACGAGTCGATTTCACGCACAAGCATCGCTGCTGTCAGTTGTGTTTTTGTTCGATTTTTTGTACCTGTCGCAGTAGCGGTCGATGTTGGAAAATTGTGTTGCCCATAAAAGTGTAAAGTGTTTACAAACTGCTCCCGGTATCCCGGTCATCTTATGTCCAGTCTGCAGCGTGTTATCATGAAATCCAGACTACCACCGATGTGTCCCAATCCACGGTTTCCCAAACCGAGGTAAGCTCCGTTTGGTCCGTTTCTAACGCACGCATCTTACGGCATTAAATTTTCACGACCCCAATTCCGTTTCGTCCGATGACCCTGTTGCGTGCCAATTTCTGAATCCTTTTTGTTTGTTTTGCTCCGTTTTCAGTGATCGCGGCTTTCGGCGACAGACGGATTACAATCCATTAATGTGGGATGAATTCTTCGCAGAAAAGAAGGACGTAGAAACGAAGCAAGGTAAATTCAGAGTTTATTTGTCCGCTCCAACCGAACCGGGTGCACCGTTGCTGGTGTTGCTTCATGGTGGGGGATTTTCCGCACTGTCCTGGGCACATTTCAGTGTAAGTATAGTGTTTATGTTTTTTTTTGTAAGCTTTAATTAAGGAGTGTTTCGTTGCTTTTTCGTTTGTAGAGCGAAGTTACCAAGCTGATTCACTGCCAGTGTTTGGCTTTCGACATCCGGGGACATGGTGATACGTACACGGAAGAAGAAGATGACCTATCAGCAGAACGATTGGCCACGTATGACACAATTGCCCCACTGTTGCATTTTTTGTTTCACAGATAAGCGATACTGAAGAATCATGTTTCCTATCTTTCCCATTGATTACACCACACGCAGAGATGTTGGGGACGTGATGCAAGTGATGTACGGAGAGTCCGCCCCGCCAATCATACTAATGGGACACTCGATGGGTGGTGCAATATGTGTACATGCAGCCAACATGTTTGTGCTTCCCTCTCTTATCGGTGTGGTTGTGATCGATGTCGTCGAAGGTACTGCATTGGAAGCGCTGGCAAGTATGCAGAGCTTTCTCCGATCGCGTCCCACCACGTTCAAAAGCATTCAGCACGCGATCGAGTGGTGTGTTCGAAGCGGACAGGTACGGAACGTGGAATCGGCCCGTGTTTCAATGCCTGGGCAAATAATTAAGTAAGTCTCGTGCAAACATATATCCATCGTATGCGATCACAATAGATGACTTATGGGCCTTTTGTTCTGCAGCATCGAAACAAAACAGCTGGCAACGAACGAATTACCGCTCAAAGCAGATGCTTCCGCCGAGGAAAAGCTTGAGTTTAAACATCCAATGACGATATCGGAAGATGCAGAAAGTGGCGATAATTCGAGCGCCTCCGGAAATGATCCTGCCATCACTCCACCGGCAACACCATCCGGCACGTCAATGAATCTGCGAAAATACGCCTGGCGCATAGATCTATCAAAGTCGGAAAAATACTGGGAAGGATGGTTCTCGGGCCTGAGTCAAAAGTTCCTAGACATTCATGTGCCCAAGCTGCTGCTACTGGCGGGCATTGACAATCTTGATCGAGCGCTCACCGTCGGACAGATGCAGGGTAAGTTTCAGCTGCAAGTTCTCGCCCGCTGTGGTCACGCCGTGCACGAAGATCGACCGCACGAGGTGGCTGAAGTATTAGCAACGTACTTGATAAGAAACCGATTCGCGCAACCGACCACCGACGGACAGTTCCTGAGGCATATGCCTGCGTGTTAAGCATTGGCACTAGTAGCGGATCCGTGTATTTTCTCTCACTAAGTAAAAAAATAAATTTCTATTTATGATTGTAGTTGCATTATGTTTTTCCCCTAGAACTGTTTTAGGCATGAGAAATAATGTTCAATGCTATTTGATATTGTATTCGGATCAAGTAGGAACATCAGGAGTGGAAGGTTTGCATTTAATGTAAAAACAACTTAGAGAGATTAAACTTCCCAGTCATCACAGTCCTAAATATTGCCTATAAGATTCTGTTCCAAATTCCCTACTATGGATTTGCTCCCCGCAACACATACTTCGTCGGATCTTTAACCTGGGTATGTTGAAGGAAAGTCTTCGAAGAATTAAATCGTCACTCGGCGTCAGTTCTTGAAGAATTGTCTTGAGTATCAGGTCATGTCAGCAGGACGTTCTCAACTTGTGTGCAGGCCAAGAAGAAAATTCTACATGATGCCTTGGTGAGAGTTTCCATCAACAAGAAACGTTCGCTTCCATCCGTAAAGAGTACATCTAATCAACAGTGACACGGTGATTGACTGTAAATTCCATTGAATGGTTCCGGCTTGTTATAATTACATAACATTAAGCTGGTGATGAATGTTTGCGATCTTGTCCACCGTTTAAGATCGACCCGTTACTACAGTACCAATTACAATTATAAAGACCCCTATTTGTAGGACCATCTGTTACCTCAAGGGTTACGCACACGCGAGCGAGCTAGCGTGTGTGCGCGAAGGAAAGGGCGGAATAAATTTCCCATTACGTGCCAATGGTCTATCGGTCATTCATGGAATTCGCCAACTACTCCGCAACCCGTGGATGCTGCATTTCGTGCATTCTTGACAGATCAATGGAGGGTATGCACGTATGAATGAATCAGGCCCGATGGCCGGTAAGATTCACCGCACCAGATAAGAGCTGATATCGCGTGCCTTGAGAGATAGCTTAACCATCAGCATAATGGCACCCGTATCGACCTACAGGCAAGGCTTTGAAGATCAAGCCTCATATCACCACCGAGATTACCATAGCCCCCATACCTATTCTCGTGTGGAATGATTTACGACCGGTATCAAATTGTTTTGAATGTGGCAAATTATTCAATTCTGATGCGATGATGATTAACTGCGCAAACACCTTCAACGCCGTCGTCGACGTCGTCTCCAACTCAATGCACTCCGACGGTGTGTGTGTGTGTGTGTTTCGTGCCCCACGTGTCTTGGGCGAAGGGGTTCGGAATCGGTTGGACACGCAAGCGCTGTGCGGTTTTCCCGCGCAAACAACACAGCTTCCCGTAGGTTTGCCGCGTATCGATTGCACAAACCGCACCGTTGCTCACATACCCTTGACTGGACTACACTACGCGAGTCCGGTGAAGGGGGTTCGCAGGTCGCCGAAAGCCTCCATCCGGTTGGTTGGGCCAGCCGGGCTAGCATCGCTCAGTCGTTAAGGCCCCAGCGAGCTCACCAGTGGTGCGCAACGGATCGTACGTTCGGGTGTGTGTTCGTTCTCGGCGACCGTAGAAACTGTGGGACCACATTGGGCTGGACTCGTTCCGTGTGCACGGCCGTGCCTCGGTTTGGTTTTATAAACCCGTGTTATGATTGTTATAATTGGATTTGAGCGTCGAGTTTCCGATTACGCGCGCGTCCCCGAAGCTGCCCTGTCTGTAGGTGATACCGATCGAACCGAAGTGCCGAGTACACCGCAACGGCAGTCGCGAATGCTAAGTCGGAAGCAGTCGTTGCAACTGCTGCACGGTGCCGCCAACCGTACACGGGGTGGTGCGTTTGCCTATGGATTTTGCTCAGTTGTGAGGACGTGGCCGTGCACACGGCAGGCAAGCGAAAACACAATGCTGGCCAATCGATTCTGGTAGTGTGCAAAATTCGCGCTGTATCTGAAGAGTGTGCAGTTGGGAATGTTGTGCAAAGGAGAAAAACTTTGTGTTAAATAAATCGAATGTCCGTGTAAGTGAATGTCCGTTCCATGGAAGATATTCAACATCAACCAGTCCTGCATCAACTGAATGACCTCAATAAGCGTCCTCTGTGTTTCGTATAGAATGTGGATACATCCACAGCGCGTGTACACTTATCCGATCCAGCTGGATCAGATAGGTTGAGAAAAGTCCCAAGGTGGTTTCGATTGAGGTTGGCGTTTGCTCGTCCAAACGGTCGGATGGGAAAGTTCGCAGAACGCGCATACGCATCAAGAAGTAGGGGGATTTTTGCGTACCTGATGTGATGCGGTTAGATGCAACAGTGAGCACGTGCCATGGTAGACAACAGGTTCTAAAAGTGTCCAGTGATTCGCGAATTCAAGCTCACACCACCCCATTCAGTGTGGTGAGTTCGATGCGGATACGTTAACGTTCTTTTAGTTGCGCCGAAGAGAGTGAGAGCCGTTCTTGTGTCACGAAACATAGCACAAACCATGTTGGTGCACTAATTAAATAATCACCGTGCGCAAAAGAACCCCACCAGCGTGTGAGAGCAGTAGGCTACGGTGGAAGAAGTGCTTTGCGTGAAGTGTTCCTGAAACTCTAACCGGAGCACATCAACGGAGGCCGTCGTTAAGGCGAAGAAGCTTGCAACGCGTACCGCAGTGAACCGCGCCAACCAACAGGGGGAAGGCAACGTGGTGCGGCAGTATTAGTGAGCACAACGGGTTTTTGTGCTACACCGGAAGCAGAAACACGGAAGTTATGAACGGCAAACGGAGCAGCAGTTCGGCAAAGCCGTCCTTAGAACCACCGAAGGAGATGAAGGAGGAGGAGGAGGAAAATTTGGATGAGGGGGAGATCCTGGAGAGTGAGAAGATGATGTCCGAGGTGAGTGAGCTGTCGTGTCTAGATAAGAAAATTTCCAATCTACTTAAAAAGTAATTTGTGATGCACTCGAAATAGTATGTCCAGGAGGGTATTATTTTGCGATTAATCAGTGAAGCGAATAAAACGGGCTTGACGGAACCAATTGCAACACGGACTCCCCATTAAGGCGAACCAGTTGCGTTTGATCTTTAGCGCGCCTTCCTTTACTTTGCTCACGCGAGCAGAAGCAGCGAATTGGCATTTATGGTAAATGATTTTATTTGCACGCTTTTCCGTTGCGTTGCCGTCCATTTATGCACACACGCACTGCATCTCAGGCAGCACGTCAGCAGTCTCGGAAAGGAAAGACCGCATACGGTTGAGAGAGATGCATGCGATGCATGCTAATTGAATAATGTTGTAAGGAAGTCAACTTTGGGAGATACTGCAGGTTCGGAGATGCCAGACATCGAGGTATTTCAAGGCTGGGAAGTAATGGATGAGGAACTCAGTCAGAAGCGCATATTTTGATAGGACTAACTCTAAGTGGAGCAAAGATTTAACCAAGTGTCTTGATGATTCTTCAAAGATCATCAAAGTCCTGACATTAAAGATCTTAAATCGATTCTTGTCTAAAACGCACCAGTTCCGGGTCCAGATCCTGTTTAAAATAATTGTTGTAAAATTTTTAAAACGAATAATTTATACAGTTTAAACATATTTAAACACAAGTATTACTTGATCCTCATAAAATCCCCTCATGACTATTAATCCTTCCAGAGAGTCCAGAAATATAGGTCATCAAAATACAACTGATGCAATGTACGCAAATCCAATATAACAAACCCGGAGCACTAGTTCTTTAAACACGTGCAAACGCCATCTTTTTCCAGTCCTCCAAAAGTCCTCAGAGCCCTGGGTTGGGTTTATCCCGGAAGCACATCAGCTTAAGCGAGGATAAACCTTCCCCGTTTTGCGTGGATACCGTCCGTCGGGCGACGTAATAGAGTGTGTACAAAATGCACGCTACAGTAACTATTACTGTCACCGTCAAGATTATGCAATAAATAAACAAGAGGCCATCCGAGCATAGAGCCAGAGTGGCGGTCACCATACTAAAAGAGGTGGCAGTACAAATGGCGACTAATCCGTTTACCAGAGTCAATTACAAACATTCACGCTCGAGTAGTTTGGCGACACTTTAGGGGCAATGGAACTGGTGGAGTTGTCGCGAGTTCTGGGTCTTTTTCCGTGTTTTTTTCGTTCTACCCCCTCTAATACTTTTATAATGTGGCTCTATTACGGGTTTGGGGTATTGTGAACATCGTTGCGATCGCCTTTCATGTGGGACGATGGGATAAAGGATTGCTTTTCTTACTCTCTTGTTATCCACAGGAACCTTTCGATTTGGATGAACTGCTCCCCGTGATAGGAGAGTTTGGTCGTTATCAGAAGCTATTGCTATGGTTGATATGTCTTCCCGCCTGCATACCGTGTGGGTTCTGTGCATTTAATCAACTATTTATGACGGACGTACCGGAGGAGTACTGGTGTCGGGTACCAGAACTCGAAAACTTCACCGCCGAGGAACGCAAAATGTACTCCATACCGATGGTGGAGGTAAGAACCTCTCGATGCCCGATCATACCCAACGGTGTTCGATAATCGCTTGTTCTCGTCTCCGTAGCTTGACGGGGTGGAAAGTTACAGCAAATGTTCCCGCTACGCAGTGGATTGGAAAGAGATACTGAACTACAGTGACGATCTAGAAGGGCCGCTGGCACCGAACAGCTCATGGCCAACGGAACCGTGTCTGGATGGATGGGAGTATAACACCACCGTTGTACAGTCATCTATAGTGATCGATGTGAGTATTATTGGAAGGGGAAACCCCCAACAGAGAGACGAGATTTTGTTAGCAATATTTGCCTTGCAGCTCATGCAAATAAAGGTGTTTAATCGGAGTTCGTAATGTGTGATTCCCTTAAAGTAAGCTGAAAAGACTTCTATACCATCTCCAATGCTCTCTCTATTTCTTTTATGTATAACCTTTCGTAACAGTTCAATCTGGTGTGCGATTACGACATCTATCCTACACTAGGGCTAGTAGCGCTCAACA
Source organism: Anopheles marshallii (assembly GCF_943734725.1). Taxonomy (NCBI): domain Eukaryota; kingdom Metazoa; phylum Arthropoda; class Insecta; order Diptera; family Culicidae; genus Anopheles; species Anopheles marshallii. Next base: position 30,624,430 of record NC_071327.1, on the reverse strand, counting down.
CCGGTGGTCCCGTTGGTGTGTATCTGTTCGGTCTGCTAAACGACCGTCTAGGCCGGCGGATATCGTACTTCTCCTGTCTGGCAACACTGCTCATCGGTAGCTTCATCACCGCCGCCAGTACCAGCTTCTGGATGTGGGCTTTCAGCCGCGTCATCGTCGGCCTTACCATACCGGCCGTCTACCAAATCCCATTCATTATTGCGCTTGAACTGGTCGGCCCAAACTATCGGTCCTTCGTCACCGTAATGACCTGTACGTTCTACACGTTCGGCATCATGATGCTGGCCGGTGTTACCTATCTGATACGGGACTGGGTACAGCTGACACTTTACACTTCCGTACCGTTTCTGTTCTACTTTCTCTATCTGCTCGTAATGCCCGAATCTCCCCGTTGGTTACTGATGAAGGGTAAGCTTGAGCAAGCGCTGTTAATACTGGAGAAGATGGCCAACGTTAATGGCAAGCAACTGCCGGACAGTTTTCGAAAGCGGCTGCAGCAGCGCGTCCAGGCGGAGAAGAGCCGTACGACGAAGCGCACGGAACAGACGATCGGTGCGTTCGATTTGTGCAAAACGCCCAACATGAGACTGAAGACGATACTGATCACGTTGAACTGGTTTGCCAACGAGACGGTCTATCTGGGACTGAGCTACTATGGACCATCGTTGGGGGAGAATCAGTACCTTAGCTTCTTTCTGTCCTCGCTCGTCGAGATTCCGAGCTACATTATTTGTTGGATTATCATGGACCGATGGGGACGTCGGTGGCCAATGTGTTTACTGATGATACTGAGGTAGGAAGAAAGATAAGGCGGCTTATTGGGACTGAAAGTATGCAATATGGATCGATTTCTTCAATAATTTGTGGTAAAATGAAGAAAATGGCTCCGTATAGCATACTTTTAGGCGCATTGGAGACTTAATGAGGCGCCTGAATGTATGCTAACAATAAATGTAGTAACAATAGCAATTATCAATTGCAGCGGTATAAGCTGTATTGTAACTGTCGTCCTATCGGAGGATGCGGTTACGGAAACACTCGTACTGTACCTGCTGTCCAAGTCGATGATATCGGCCTCGTTCCTGATTATTTATCCATTCGCTGGGGAGCTCTATCCGACGCAGGTTCGTGGTGTTGGCATTGGCACATCCAGCTACATCGGTGGACTCGGTCTTATCGTTATTCCATTCATTACATACTTGGTAAGAAGGATCTTCCAAACGGAACTGTGTCCAATAACTAACGTTCGAATGTTTCTCTCTCTCTCTCTCTCTCCCGAAGGGCAAAGAAAACCTTCGCCTACCACTCGTCATAATGGGTTGCGTTTCCGTACTCGGTGGATTCACCGGGCTTCGGTTACCGGAAACGCTACACCATCGTCTTCCCCAGACGCTCGAAGAAGGCGAACTGTTCGGGCAGGACTGGACCTTTGACGAGTGTTTCCGGTGCATTCCGAGCAAAAAGTCCCCCACAAGCTCGTACGAAAACCTGTCGCACGATCCGTCCGATGCGGCACTCGAGCTGAATGCGGCTGTCCCAATCAATGCCGGTACGTTCGCTACCGGGTCGGGTTCGTGCTCCACCGAACGGACACCGCTCGAGCTGGCCCGGATACGCCGACAATCGATGAAGCGGCTCGTACGGCAGGCTAGCACGATGGACACGCAGAAAACGAAGGATGGTGCTATGCAGTTGACTTACTGGTTTTGAAAGCCGAAGGGCACACCAGTGGCCACCGAAAGGTTGTTGTGATATAGGACATCGATAACAAAGTGAAAACACACACACATACACCGTGGATGTATTTTTTGTATTAACAATAAAGAAATACGTATATGTATATTTTCGAGATTTTCTCATTCATGGGATTTGTGTGTTGTTTGCTTGCTGTTGCTGCTGCTGTTCATTTACTGCTCCCGTTTTGCTGTCTGTTTTTGTTTTAACTTTCCTTCTGCAACTGTCTACTGTCTTAAATTCTGTCTCTTTATATGGTGTGCTCGGACAACAATTATAAGGGCATTTTGTCTCTCTATTGGGACCAGGACTTTTGGGGTACATTTGTTGTTTGTCTAGTTTTATTTCGTAACATATGCCTATAGGATCTGGTATCTGTATGCTGCTTAATTCTTGCCTTTAAACACCATTTATTCTGCTCCTGCTCAACGTAACGTTGCTCACTAGTGTGGTTGATGTACAGCTATAGTTTATGGATGTTAAAACGTTCACTTACTGGCTGGCGATGCTGTTTTTGTTACTCTAGTTGTGTGGGTTTGTTGTGTGTAAGCCTTCCTCGCTCTGCTTCTCTGTTTTGGGGTGCATTTGGGATTTCATATACATTCATATACTGCAAGTGTGATCGCCGGGCTTATTTTGTTTTATCTTCGTCCTCTATTTATCTCCCGTCCCGTACGCTTTGCTCATATAAATCGGACAATATAACATTGAGTATGGTTCGCAATATCTTTACGGTTTCACATCTGAATCTGTACCTTTCCGTCCGCCTGTCTGCTGCTTCTGAGCAGCTAACGCTTTACCCTCATCAGAATTACTGATCGTTTTAATATTTAAATAGTATATCATTTTGTAAAAGTAAAACTTACACACTAACGGTCTTAAAATGTATATCGTTTTGTTATGTTATCGCTTGTACGATACTGCACTGTCCTATCGTTTACATTTGTTCGTCCCTAGCTCGCCTTAGAAGAAGGTTCTTTCTTTTCTTTTCCCCTTCTTTTCTCTTTTCGCTTACTTGTCCCTATTTGTAATATCTTTTTTCGTTTTTGTTTGTTCTTACCTGTTTCCTGTTTTCCCATTTTACGTTTATATGCAGGCTGTTCTTATCTTACTTGTTAAATCGTTTAATGAAAAATAGAGGGATTCAGCTCGTTTCGTGAGATGGCCCCCGGTCGACAAACTACAGAAGGACACATCGCTTGGCATTAGAATTGGGTTTTCTTCTCTTTTTTGCTTCCATTTGCTAACAATGCAGGCTAACAATAGTAATCAGTTTGTTGGAGGATATGTTTCGAAATCGTGTTTAGGTTGTTGGTGTGTGTGTATTGTATATTTTGTTTCTTCTTTATCGATATGCTAACAACTAATAGGATATTGAACGCTTCGATTACCGTCGGAACGGAATCTATTAATATCTCTCTCTCTCTCTCTCTCTCTCTCTCTCTCTCTCTCTCTCTCTCTCTCTCTTTGCTCTGTCATACGCCACACACATACGGGGCGAATCTATGCTCAAGTTTTGTACTGGAGAGAGTGTGTGTGTACACAAAGAGTACACAAAGAGTGAAAAACAATACTAAACTATCTAATAAGTTACTAGAGCAACACAAGGGAGGCATGTGTATGAGAGCGCAATGGAGCCGGACGACAAAATGGTGCAACAACGACACATTTATATGTTTTCTTACCGCTTAATGCTATTGTGTATCGAAAAATGCCGGAATAGCTATTTAACTCTTTGTTATCTTCTCCTTTCAGCAGGTTCGCTTTAATGATGTGGGTCGGTTTTGCGTGTGCTGTGTGCCTTTTTGTTTTACTGTACGATAGAGGACGGACATTTTTATGGTTCATTCATATAATTATATATTATCGTTGCTTTATATTCTTCCATCTGGTTAATGATTAGCTTGTCTGTCTCTTTTTCTATTTGAGTCCTTGTTATGCAAAAATTGGAGTGAAAAAGCAACAAAGTTTTCGTATCAAATGTGTCGTTTGAAAATACCGGCGAATATCGGTTGTATTGTCTATCCGACCAATATGCCATTTCTAAACACGGTGAGGTAATACAGCGAAGGCGACTAACATTGTTTTATCGATGACAAAAAGGCGATTTCGGACAGAGATATGACACCGGAAAGCGGCTACAGTGTTTGTGTGTGGTTTGGTTAGTTTTGATACTAACATTTACGGGTTTTACGGCGAAACAGAATCCTTCCACGTAGCGGTCGAGAAAATCGAACGAAAAAACAAACACACGCATTCCAATAGGGAGTGTTTCACTACTATCAATTATATCACAAAGGGTGCCAAAACGTAGTTCGAAAAAGGGAATTTGGTGAGTAGTGTTACCGCTGCTTAAAAGGACATCGATGCTGTTTCCACCCTCATCGAACCTATCAAACATTCAAATAGTAGCCCTAAAATATATTTCTTATCTCGTTTTTTAAAGTTCTTTGAAATTCTCTTGTTCAATCTTAATGTTTTGTTCCATCATTCCGAAAAAGTTTCGTTGCTTAAGAGCGAAGAATTTGATTCTTATATATGACCGCTCCTAAGGATGTAATAACACACACACGCACACACGCTTCATTCATCACCGACGAAGGTGTATATATATAAACTTTATCCACTATGCAGAAAATTTGGTTCCCATGTTGTGTATGTCTGTGTGCTTTTCCTTTTTGCTATTTCCCATTTTTTTCTTATTTACGTATCGGTTGCTTCAACCCGCGCAAATGTTTATGTGTTTTATACAGGTTTCCATATTATAACGTTCTTTTCTTTATGTAAAACAATTTCGTTTCCCTATTTGTCTTTTTCCACAAGTCTTTTAGCCGATAGTTTGTTGTAACAGTAATTGTTTTCATCCAGTGTGGGCGTGTGTATCTGTGCTTCTCGATCGTTCCTAAGTCTGGTATAGGTTAACTTCAAGGCATTTTGTTTTCCTCTGTTCCCCCGTCCTCACTGTTTGTTACCTGTTTTGTGTGTCTTAATTTTGCTAATTCTATTAACAAACTTTTCTCTTTACTCTTTTTCACTTTTACTTTTCTTTTCTCGCTGCGTTGTGGGTTCTATTGTTTTATGTGATAAACCTAAGCATTCTCGTATTTTGCTGCATTTTTTCCCTTTCTCTCCAGGAAAGAACAATAAAATGGCACTTTCAGGTATCGATTTAATTCGTTTTTTGTATCGTTTTTCCTTTTCTATCTTTGTGGCTCTGTGTGTCTTTTGGTTCCTATCAAATGCAATGAAAAAATAAATCATACACGTTAACTCATCGATTTCATTCGCGATGTAGATGGCGTTTCAGAGAGAACAGCTTTAGAAGACAAAACGTTCATTTCAAAAGGAGCTTTCAGAAGGCAAACTTTTTTTCACGTTCAGAATTGTAAGGCTCAACAGCCGGGCATTTGTTGTTTTTTTTTTTTTGTTTTAACGAGGTGAGGCTTCGTATGTGTGTGTAGGCACGTGTGAAATAGAATATGGTTTTAACTACCGAGCAGAAAGCGGGATGCAAGTGGTCGCTACACATTAACCGATAACAACGCCAGCTCGTTCATTCATCTTCACGGCACTGAGAGCATTCAAGCGAAAGCTTTTGCAGGATATGTGTCCCTATCCTTAATGATTTAAACGCAACCTTACGGGTAAATTGTTCGCTAACAACGTTTATGTACACAAAAAGAAGCATCTTAAACTTGGCATTTTATAACTAAACTATGAATCAAAACACTACACTAAACTATCGTCGCGAGATAACAAACCGGAAGGAAACGAGAGATTACGCTATGAAAATATAAAAAAAACGCGAAACAAACAAAAAAGAGACCGACAAAATCGTGGGCTGGAGCAAGAAATAAACAAACATAAAAAACGAAGCTAAAACGCATAATTATAAATCAAACAACATAAAAGTTCAATGGCAAGCTCTGGTAACGTAATTATTGCTAATCAAGCAAATCAAGATTTCGTGGAGGTGCTGAAGCCGCTTCAACCTTGTGGAGCACACTCCATTGCATGCGCCAAACAGGATACACCTTTCATATTCTTTCTGTGCCTGGGTATGTGTTTTATGTTGCTGGAGGAACATTTTCACGGGGGACATTGCCTTCATTCTTCGCTGAATAAGTTCATGGGCTGGGATTTGTGCTTGCTATTCCTTTTCCTTTTTTACCTAACCTATATTGTACGTAACACTGAATGGGTTAGATGTTTATATGTGTGTGTATGGTTCCGGGTTATTTTTATGTTTTGCTAGTGAAAAATGGCTTCCTCCATTTTCGTATCCTTTCGTACGGTGGTTTTCCGCTTTTCACTTTGCTTTACAATTAAAATTATCCGACTAGCATAAAAGTATCGCAATAATGTTTACAAATTTATTATTATTTCCTCTCTTGTTTTCTTGTTCCACTCTCTTTTGCTATCCTTCTCTCTCTCTCTCTCTCTCTCTCTCTCTCTCTCTCTCTCTCTTTCTCTCATCATTCTTGTAAACGAAGTTATCGTATTTTGTTATTTTTATTATGTTTTTTGTTGTTGTTTATCATTGGGCTGGTTTTTTCTTCTTCTGGTTTGGAGGCGCTTTTCTTCAAATTAGTTTCACATATTTTGTTTTGTACTACTTATGGTAATCTATTTTATTTACTGTTATGAGTAAAATAATGGGTAGCTAATGTTGTTTGTTAATGTTGTTTTGAAACTCGACTCAGGTGCCGGAAAATTTTCGCATGAAATTATTGAATCCTACGAGACCGGTTTATCGACATTCCTAGTCCCGCACTCTCTGACAAAAGGCTTGTGTGCCTTGGTGGACATTGAACATTTTCATCACTTTTGCTTTCCGGAAAAACTTTCCTTGCAGCGAAAGGTAACGAACGTTGACCAACGATTGATTTATTTTCGTCACCCGCCCAAAACACTCGCCACTACTTAGCCGGTGGCAAAAAAACGAACACTTTGCAAAAACTTTCCCTCCTTCCTTGATTGGGAATGCACCAACCAAAAAAAAAAAATCATCATACCCACCGGGGGTGAACTACCAAAGGAAAAAAAGGGAAAAAATCAACCGCCAAAGGAAAATACTGGTTGCGGTCAATAAATTAACTGAAACGTTATTTTGTCCAATCCAAACCCGGCCGACCAGTCGCCGAACAATCTACATTTATAATAACCACCACGCACACGAAAATGACAAACACAAGGTGCGGGATGTTGTGATAGGGGGTACGGTGGCCCGCTTGAGGATGCTTTTTGCTCCCGGGGGTTTAACAACGGATGATTCCTCCCCACTTTGGTGAGAAGAAGAGGTTAATGAACCTGCAACACCAAACAAGCAAAGCAACGTCTGCGCTAAATGCGGTCCACCGAAAGGGAAGCAAAACCCGCGAGCGGAAGGATTCTTCTTCGCTTGCTGATGCATAATTCATGTGGAGACACTCCGAACTCCGGTTGACGAAGTTTTTCTGCGGCCCCAAAAATCGAAATAAGCAGCACTCATTGAGTGGTGCTTTAGGCTGCGATAAATGCAATTTTGTATACGTTTGTGTGAGTGGTGCGCTAAAAACAGACTCACGTCGGCACGATAAACTTAAACGCTGGGGCAAGCGGGAAACCCCTGTGGACGCGATCCTAGGTGAAAATCGAAAAACTCATCAATATAATCGCACTTTAATTGCAATTCATTTAAAACAATCAAGCTCCAACAGTGCCGACACTGTACGCCGAAGGGGTTAGCAAACTGTTGCGTTGCGTTAACAAAAAAACTGGGCAAAATAAAAATGATGAAAAATTGTCCCATAAATCAATCCGGGGGTTTCAATCGATCGATAAAGGCTGTTCGCTGCGGGATGCTAAGAATGTCGTACTGGGTTGTGAGTGGGGAACCATTCAGGGGGAATTATTGATTTATCTAAAGTTGTCCCAAAAGTACCTCTTCTTAGAGTAAAGCCATTTTCGTTTTTTTTTTGTTTTGTTTCATCGATCGTTTATCTAACCGTACTTATAACTCTACTCCCACATACGCACAAACACACACACACATGTACAAACTCACACGCAAACACTCACACGCAAGGATCATTGTACGATCATCTTACTAGCTAGCTCACACACGCACACACAAGTACACGCAAGTATAATCAGCATTCTAATGTACTTTTTGTTGCTTCTTTCGCGGTTGCTTTTTTGTAAAGATTATTATCCTAAAACACCTAAACACGATTATGTTCACTGTGGAGCACTCTGCTCGCAGCACACGCCACGCGGGAACCAGGGACAGCACAGCGTGAGAACAACTCCATCAGGTAGTCGCGCAGCAAAAACGCACTAGCCTAGCCCACTTTCTTGCCGCAGCAGCCTCGACGTGGAGTGGATGTCTTTTAGGTTTTCTTAGCCATGGTGACGTGGAAGAGTGGCGCCACACAGGGTAGGGTACGCCACTTAGAAGGGCAGGCTGGCGAGAAACATGTTCTCGATAAGGGGCGGTGCGGGTACGAGATCCTCCAGCTTGAGATAGAATATCCGCTGCAGTCCCTGGACGCTGAGCGAACGGAGCTCGGGCAGCTTACCGAGCAGCCGGCTAAAGTAGTGCGGTTTGCGTTGCGCCTCCGAGTTGTAGGTGACGTGATCCCGCAAGCTGCTGATGATCTTCATCTGCAGCTGTTCCACCTTTTTCGGCTCCCGGAGACCGTGCCGTTCTGGGTTTTTTTTTATGAAAGTGCGGTTAGAAAGAAACAAAAAGCAGACGCGTTAGTGAACGGGGTAATTCAAGTTGTCAAAATAGATGTTGTTTTGCTGAATGAGTTCGTGTGGTTTCAGGTGACCAACCAGACGAGGATAGAGCGATTTATCATAATCAAAGCAAGCGAGGGGTTCCTATCGAGGAATGGAGGTACACAGACAGTCGTGAAATCATTTATTCCACCCACAAAAAAAAAAAATCATCTCACAATGTAATCGATCGCTTGCTTGGAAACAGGTTTGTTTTTGGTTGCCCCATCGGCAACTGTTCTACCGAACGAATATTAATTATCTTGTCACGGTGGCCCCTAGAGGCGTGGTAATTAATTCCACTGCTAATAGAGTGCTAATAAGTGGGATGTTTTCATAGCCAATGCAGCTGACCGCTTAAACGTTTGACGAATATTAAACAAAGTCGAACCGACTTGGATACTGCCGAGAGTTTGTATAGTGGAAAATACTGGACGAGGAATATTCTGAACTATGTGGAACTTCAAGTACTGGTATACAAATATAGAATATACCGCATCTATTTTGGAAACACTAGGGGGAATTTCTTATCTACTTGTTGATGTCAATAGTAACAACTATTACGAGATGATCCGTACTACAAATGATGTATTCAGCACTGAGCAACATAGTGGGTCGAATAACTTACCAGTGACCAGTGTGAGCGCACACAGGCAGGCAAACGCCGAGATGTCGATCTGCATCGCGTGCAGGCTCTTGCTGAACTCGAGTATCGCGTTCAGCCAGTCGCCGAACGACCGCTGGCACTGGTGACGGTGCAGTACGACACCGTTGCAGAAGGTCATCTTGGTGTCGTCGCTCCGGGCACGGTAGGACAGCCGGAGCACGAACAGCTCCAGCGAAGCCGACTGGAACAGCAGCTCCTGATCCTCGACGCTGAGATCGTTGTAGCCGGGCAGCTTGTCGGCGAAGTGTTTGATCACGTCGACCGACGTGGTGAGCAGGTTGTAGAACTGTTGCACCTTTTCCGCCTCGGTAATGATCGGCTCATTCTGGCCCGGTTCCCGGTACTGGCTGTAGTCGAGGCTGGCGAGATCCGGTGTCGTGTCGACATGCGCCCGAACGAGTGCCGTTATCATCGACACGGGCGGACTCGGTGGGGATTCCTGTGGGGATTTCGGCTTGGACGGTAGCCGACCGCGCCGACCCTTGAGCGAATCCGTACGGACGACCTCCTTCACCATACCGACGGCGAGACACTTCTGGAAGCGACAGAACTGGCACCGGTTTCGCCGACGTTTGTCCACCGGGCAGGCTTTGTCCGCGAGGCAGACATACTTCGAACCCTTCTGGACGGTGCGCTTGAAGAAGCCTTTGCAGCCTTCGCACGTTCGCACACCGTAATGTTGGCAGGCGGCCGTATCACCACACACGGCACACAGCTGCGAGGGGCTCTGGGCGGTCGGTGTTGCTCGGGGGACGGTTGCACTGGCGGTTGGAGTCACTGCCGGCGTTGGAGCATTCCCTCCAACGATACCTCCGGCAGCTGCTGCTGCTGCGGCCGCTGCTGCCGCCGCCGCCGCTACCTCATTGTTGTTGATCGTGTTCGGGTTGTTGTTGTTCATGTAGCCGGGAGAGCTAGAAGCCGAGCTGGAGGCACTCGGCAGTGCCGCGTACTTGTTGTAGATCGCGATCCGCGGCGGTTTCGGACTTTCGCTGCTGGACGTCGACTCCGAGCGTTGTATCGGTAGGGATGACCGGCGGTGACAGGTCGTGGTGACGTGTAGCTCTGCTACCGTCGGAAACGGTGGCAATGAATAAGTGTCCTGTGCTCCAACCTGTCCTCCATAGCCCTATAAGAGAGATCATTTGGGTTAGTTCTGGTAAGATGTCACTAAAGACAGTGCATTAAGGATGACTTACCGCTGGGTGCTGCTCGTACGAAGGTGAGTAGAAGCTACCACCGGTGGCACCTCCACCACCACCTCCGGGAGGTCCCGTCGGGTTGTTGTACTGTGTGATACCTCCGCTAGCTGCTCCACCTTGACCACCACCGGTGTGTGACGTAAATTCGTAATGACTCTGATGCAATCCCGTGCCGACGATTCCAACACCACCGAGCACTCCGCCCGATCCGCCATGCGGAAGGTGATGGTGCTGATGGCCGTGACCGTACACGCTACCGTGATGCGCGTATGCCGCCGTAACGGCCTGATGATGATGCGGTGAGCCAGCCATCTTGAAGCAATCGTCGTCCATCTTCAGCCCGTAGCTGGCCAACTGATTGTACTTGATCTGGTACGTTTCCTGGAAGCTGGGCAGTAGCGAGGTGTTGCCTGCTGCTGCAGCCGCTGCTGCTGCCGCCGCTACTGCTGCCGGATCCACACCGCTCGGTCCGGCCACGGATGTGGTGGGCCGCAGCACCGGACCGGACTGGGCCGCCGTCTGCGCGTGTAGGATCGCCTGCGGCAGTCGGGCACTGCTGGCCAACACCGGATCGCTGCTGGAGCGAAGCGTCAACAGCCCGAGCTCCTCGGTGGAAGACGACTCGAACAGCAGATCGGTGTCGGGCGGTTCGGTTGTGGGGGCCCGCGTCGACGGTCCCGCACTGAACGGGCTCGGCAGTTCCTCCTTGTACGTCGACTTGAGCAATGCCGATGGGATGCTGTCACTGGAACCGCCGAACGTAGACGGATTGTCCTCGAGCCCGACGAGCGTATCGCTCGAGCTGTTGGAATGTTGCGTCTGGTCCGCTAGGTACGACTCGGTGGTGATCGATTCGGCCGGCGTATGCGGCTGGGCCGAGCTGAACAGCTCCACGAACTTGTCTAGTCCGGACGAGAGCTGATGGTGATGATGGTGATGTTGAGTATGCTGCTGCTGTTGCTCGTGAAGATGTTGCTGTTGGGAATGTCCCAGCGTCGACTGAGGATGTGGATGATGTTGCTGGTGCTGCTGCTGCTGCTGTTGCTGCTCCTGCGGCAGATGCGAATGATGATAAGTCTGCTCCTGATGATGACTTTGCGATTGTGACAGTAAATAATCAAATGAAGAAACGGAACTAAAAGATGACGCCTGCGACGGTTCCGGAAACGAGAGAAGGGCAAATGAAAAAAAGCCGAGAGAAAAAGAGTCAGTTAATTAATCAAAAATGCAACACTTTCTGCTTTCCATGCTTCCATGTTGTACCATGGAAACGATGGCGATTTTCCAAAATCAACCAAGAGGCGTGGCTTGGCCGTAGCGCAATCGCTGTTTCGCGCTAGTTGCGCTAGTTTCGCACAAGAGCAACCCTTCCCACAGGCAATGGATGTGAGCAGAAAGGGGTGGAATAGTTGACGAGGGGTGGATGGGGGAAAAAAAGGCAAAACCCCATTTCAGCGCTCGTTCCGCTGCATGGCCACACCGTGTTCAATATCTATATTTTGGGTTTATGTTTCTTGGTTGTGTTTTTTTTTACTTCCGTTCACTCTCATGAAACATTACTATGCTCGCCCCACTCGCGATGGCCACGGTCGATGACGTGCTCGCCGTAGCTTGAAGGAAAATTGCCGGTTCGACATTTTACCACCGTTTCGGCTCGATGCAGCTCGCTTTTCTTTTCGGGTGGGGAGAGGGTGCACATTTTCAGTTTTCCATTGGTCGAGTCAAAACCGGCCTCTCTTCGCTCTTCGCTGCTTCGCCTCGCTGAGCTTCACTTGTTAGCAAATATCAAAAGTCAGCCGTTGATTGGATGGTGTACGGGGTGTGAGTGAGTTCATGCTCGAGTTTCTCCGTTGCTGCCGCGCTTTACGCAAGGACGTGGACAGGATGGTTAATGAAATATTCAACCAAACCGTGCAAAACTCACTTAAAACAGCAATGAACTACCGGGATAGCGAACAACATAAGTTATTCAGCAGTTTGTTCCGCCAGGCAGCGTTCATATTTTGGTGTAGATTTCAAACGGATTTTGCTCGCACTTACCTACAACGGTTGCGTGAGCTGTGTGAATTAAGTTTGCAATTTTGCTCATCAAATCGAGCCTTAATTGAGGTTTGATATCGATGAGTAGTTCGTATACAACTAGTTTGGAACTTATAGTATCCTTCAATAGTTGGTTTATGTATGGAAGAATAATTTTGTGGAAAGTGCATTATTTCTTAAAGCGCTCGCTTTAACAAAGTATTTACAAATTTATTTATTTTTGAGTTGAACAAATCTCAGGTGGTTTACTAAGAGCTCATCATTATTAATTTTCTTATTTATTTAATTGCATGTTTAGATAAAATTGATTGCAAAACTTGTAAAACAAATGAAAATTTCCAACAATAACCCTTCCATTTCTATCAACTTCTTCCTTTTGCTGGTGTTGCAACTTCCAGAAAAGAAACAGAAAAAATCAGACCCAAATCCGTCCTCAATCCGTTACCAAAATTCGATGAGGAAAAGAAAAGTCAATCAATTGATTAATGGGGGTACGGTGATGCGTTCGATTCAATAGGGGTTTGACCCAATTACCCGTACCGGAAACTACCCTATCACTCTGCAGATCCCGCTTTGCTGGGAAAAATGTTCCCCGATAGGAGATACCGTGGCGTTGAACCGTTTTCCCATGATTTGCTGTACCGACTGATGATCGGCTTGATCGCCCACGCAATTTTTATGCTTCACGAAATGATACCATCTTGCCACTCAAAAAAAAAAAAAAACACACACACACACACACAGAAACAACCCCTTCTATATCATCCCCGTACAAGCTAACTAACGTGGAAATTGATCTTCTTCGATTAAAAATTTTGCTCTGTCATTCCAATGGGGCGGGAAGTTAGCGGGTTTAGTGGTTTGACCCAGGAAGCTCGTAAAAGCGTCACAACATCTTCGTACACAACAAAATCGATCGATCGAGCTTTCACTTTTTTTTCACCAGTGGTTCCGCGCGGTGCTATCAAATTTCCTCTCGGTACCGATTGCCTGCCAAACTGTCACTAAGCCATTTTGGAACTGCTTCAATGTCGTGCGGTTCTTATTCTGCGTTGAAAGAATGGTGAAATGGGGTTTTTTTTTTGCATAAAATGCACCGTAAAACTGGGATGGCCCTGGGGATGGGCTTTTATTTCTCACGATGCATCTTCCCTTCGGAGCGGTTGATCCCGTGCAAGATTCGCCTGTTTAATCGCCGATCGCACGGATCGCACAACGGGCCACAAATGGCGGCACACAATGCGAAAGTTTGTTGCCGATATCGCGATTGCGACGAAAATCAAAACCGTGGCGCTGCCTTGCTACATTGTACCGGTGCGGGGTCATAGAATGGTGTTGGTTTTACCCAGCACCGTGCCGATACATTTCCAGCCAATAGATATCCTCCCGGGAGAGGAAATGAAAGAACTTTTCTCCGCTTTTTCCAGTGTGGCGGCCATCCGTAACCGTTATCTGATTATATTAAATTTGAATCCGTGACAATCGCTAAACAAACTCTCCTTTGTGGGAACGGGAGTGTACGACGAGACCGGCAGACCGGCTTCACAAATACTCCACATGAGACATCGACAGTCCTGCACTGTCAGCGGGTGGCAAGATGCAATCGCAAGCACTATCCCGCTTTTTTTTTCTACCCAGTATCGGTAACGAACCGTGTGGCCGGTTAGGGTCGGTGTGGCGCATCGACATTGATCGTGTCGATACAGAAGAGCATCATCCTATCTTGTGTGGCACACGGTCGCGCCGTATGAAAGATCGGAAGGTATCGTGTGTTGCAAAATAGAAAGAAATCCAAATCGCTCCTTTTTTCTGCCTGCAATACCATTCGTTTTGTTTTGGTAGATATCGTATTCAAATTCAAATCGTAAACAGGAAGATGCTTATTTGAATTTGGTCTGTTTTGTTTGTTTGGAGTTGATGCAAACATTAGAGAAAGTGATTGTTGAGGGAATTTCGTTACATCACGAGTTTTGAAGCACATCTCGTTGGACTTGTGAAAAGATTTGTGAAAGAGAATGAACTGTTCCATAATTGCATTGAAATAAGTTTACTAAATAATATATCTTCAATAATGCTCTTCATGGTGGGACCAATTTTAAATTATTTATTACGAGCTTCCAAGGAATAAAGAGTATTTAAAATTGTGATTCAATCCGTTTGATTATTATATAATTATTTAAACGTTTTTTTTAAGAATATCGATGAACCGATAATTCAATATTCTTTAGACAAACACAAACTTATCTAAACTTTATCCTTATAAAGACGTTCTTGAGTACGATCCCTACACATGTCTACATCTGTCTTTATATGCACGTTTTATCACGTATCAAATATTGCTATTTTTTGGCCATAAATTGTAGATCCATTTCAATATTCCCCACCAGACGGTGATCAAACCGAAAGTGGCTTCTATTCCGTGGCAAAAATACAAGAAGCATACAACCCGACCCATTCACCCCGTACCGCACAGTGTCTTATGAGAAAGCGATCCGCGCGAAGATAATGGAAACGACCAGAACGACGAACCTCTCAGCAGGACGTCTTTTGCCGATTGGACGGGTTTGGATTATGTGCCATACAGTAGGGTTACGGTGGAAGCAGAAACGACCCATCTCCATTTGTGAACCGAGCATCACACAAAGTTACGAACTTTACGGTCACCAGCTGCTGCGTATCGGGGTAAACGAGTAGATTGGGTGAATCACAACCGTGGTCGTTTTTTCTTTTCGATACAGCCAGATGTTTATTGTTATAAATCTATTTTTAGGACAATTTACTTAGCATATCTATATACACACCATGCCGTATAACAGCTTCTTTCGGGGTGGAGATGAAGATTTTGATTGCCTCTCGCTATCTTGGTGCAAATCAATGCCCCGTTCACTTATAAATTGCATCAATCAATCGACACGTGGAGATGCTAACCGAGAAGTGGGATAAAAAGTGTCAAACCGCGTCCGAAAACGTGGAACAGCTTCACCAAGTTGATTGTGTTACCTTTTTTTTCTTGCTGCCCCATTCCAATTCCACCCGTGGTCATAAAACAATCCGTCAAAATTCCGTACCCCGTAACCAACCAGTCCCGGTCGAGCGATTAACGAATGGCCGCCCTGTGGGGCTGCATACAGAGAGTGTGCCCGCGACCTCAAAGACGGTGCATGTCGAGCGTAACAAAAGGGCAGCGCAGAGTTATCAGTCCCGGGTGTCGTTTGGCGCACATGCGAACGGGTGGACGAGGTGGGAAAAAACATGCACCGAGTGCACACATTGCATACCACGTGCAACAACAATGACAGGAGCACACACAACAGACAAGGGCGAAGGGATCTCAAGCTTGAATCACGACATATATATATAAAAAAACGAGCGGTAAACGGGGACTTCCTTACTGCTCGAGGAGAAAGCTGTCGAATTCGTGATTTATTGAACGGTTTCGGGTTAGCCCGATTGTCCCCTTCGGAGCGTACACCGGTGCCAGCGCGCACAGCGTGGGTCAAACCGTATGACGTCTTGCGTTGCGATGCACTTTGCTCCGGCGCAGGGTGCCAAAACCGACTCCTGCGCACACTTGACGTATCCTTTTGTTCGGATCGTTCGTCATAATCATCATCATTATCGCGATCATTACGAACGCAGCGCACAGGCACACACCTATATCGACAATTTGCAATCTGAAGATCGCACCGTCGGGTTCTCTCCGATTCGTAGGAGCTGGCAAACCGTCGTCAGGTGGCAACCATTCGAATGGTGGTTCCAGCCCCGGCGACTGGTCGGCTTCTTCAATGCCAACCCAGCTGGGTTGGCTCATTTTCTGGGTGAAAAGTAGAAAATTTCGAATCGTATTTCATTCAACCCAAGTCCGTCTGCAGCCCGGGCCCTTGCAATTCAGCAGCAACCACACATCACCGGGCGGATCGGCTGACAGATTATGACGATGGCAGGATAACCGATCACCAGCGCGTACCGGGTGCAAACGGTTGACAGTTTGAGCTGGTGCGAGTTTTGTAAATACAACAGGAAGAAAAAAAAATCCCAAGATGAGTTTTTGACTTCCTCTTATCGTACGATCACAAAGAGAAAAAAAGGCATCGCTGGCGTCCACCCTTTTACCCATTCGCGACAGCGACAATCTGTCGATACATCGCGATAGGACCGTTTATTAAGTGTTTCGATAGTGCTCGTGGTTGTTACTGCTGTTGCTGCGTTTCTTTCCTGAACTGTCGCCGGAAGGTAGATCTTTCCCGGGCTCTACACGCCGGAGACACGCCGGAGTGAAAGACGTGTTATCAGAAAATCTTCGCCGCGATCGATGGAAACAGTGTGTGTTTTTTTTTGTTGCTTTCAATTTGAAGTTATCTACTTTCGTCTTTCTATTGAAAGGGTGGCTTTTGATCGTGAAATATTGATGTTTTTATCTTCTGTAGCGTTTATTCGGGATGGAGCTTTTGAACACTTTACGAGCGTTGATGCGCAGTGGAAACGAGGACGAGCGTCGTTTATCAAGAAATATGGCAAAAATGCAGCTTTTTTTAATGAAATCAACTCGTTAAAGGAGAAAAAAAATATTATAAATTGTTCGATGTCGCTATAATGACATGATTGAAGTCTGGGCATAGCAATGCATCTTACAACAGTGAAGGTTATTCCTTTCGACTATATTTCACTGGGTCAAATAGCGGGTTTTAAAGCCCCTTAAGGTATGCTATTTTTCCATTTTCATTATTTAATTTAGGAGCAGAGTTTGACTTAAAAAAGAATCATTTTTTAATGAATTGTAGAGTCGATTCATCAGAGTTCTGATAATTTAAAAATTATATTGCAGACTTAAAGGCGGGGGCACTCCAGACATCCTGCAGTAGTGAATCGTTGATGGAAATAGTGTGAAACAATTCTGCCAACATAGAAGTTATTGGAAACGGTAAATTGCTCTTTTTAGCAATTCCATATTGCAAAATAACCGAAACAAGAGTACCAATCATTCACAAAGTCTTCTGGTTCCTGAAGTGTGTAATGTGGCCTTTCCTTGGTTGAATAATTTAATAATTTCATGTGTACCCTTAATTCCAAATAACATCTTAACGATTATTGCACTCAGATTACCAACAAAACAGTCACACGATCACTCACCTGTGGCTGCAGCAGTAACATGCTTGTCGCTGAGCTGCTGCTACTGTCCGCGGCTTCTGCTGCTGCTGTTGCTGCTGCTACTTTGCGCAGGTTGTCGTTCGAATGGTCACTGGCACCGGAAGCTGTACCGGAACCGCTGCGACCTGGCGTCAGGGAACTGCGTTCGGTCGTCAGACTCGCGGGTTGCGACACTGACGATGGATCTGCGGATGGGACCGGTGGTGAGGTTGCCACTCGCGATAGCAAATGGGGAGCACCTGGAGGTGAGAAAGAAAGATTGGAAGGTTTAGTGACGAGAGATACTGACTTTTACATACGCCTAATGATGTAGTCGTGTAGGAGGTGTTCTAGACCCCGTACGGACCCGACATCACGTCAACTAACCGTAAGTGCTAAGCATCATAATCATCCTACGGCAAGCACTATTCACTCGCACTTCTCTGTGTGTATGTCTTGAGCCTTTACCACTCACGCACCCATAATTAAAATGAAATCTGTCTGATGGAGGTGAAATATATCACCCGTGCGCTATGGGACTCGCGGTATGCATTTAACCAAAAGTCCATCAAAAGCTTATCTGCGGCTTGTCTCTGTTGCTGTTCCTCTGTCTATCCGGGGGTTTCTTTTCTCTCGTTTCCAACGACGACTATTCAATCGTTCGTTCAACTAGCGCTCACTCAACACCTTTTTGAAGTTGCTGCGCTTGCTTGGACGGCGATTATGGCGATTGTCAAATTTTAGAGAGCTTCAGCCAAAAGCTTATCGCAAATCTCCATATTGGCGAAGATGACGAGAAATTGAGCCTACGCGCGTGGTGCGACAAATCAACCACCGCCAAACGGGTAAAACAAACGAAGAATAGCAATCGTCACATTTTCACGATCAATCTCGACACCATTGCCGGGCCGGTTGATGTGGTTTAGTAGGTTTTTAATAGTGGGCCCCGTGTGGATGTAGGCTTTTTATTTCGAAATCACTTTAACTCGTTTTTCGGTGGACTCACCGAACCAGCTGGATCGAGAGGATGAACTCACGGGTTAACAGATGCTTGTATAGACATGGCCAGATGTCCGATCATTTTTGTGAATGATTCAATTTCTGATACTCGTAAACGTCTTTTTGGAGTAAAATGGTTAGTTGTAGCTTGACGCTCAGTTGCTCATCCGCTTGTTTTTATTTTTCAGCCCTCGTTTTGATGCCTTCACTTGGACTTGCTTATTTAAGACTAATCCATCTTGCCTTTAGCTTCTCGCTGACAGGGTGACACTGTTTAACACACCGAACGAAATACGCTTGCGCTCGAGAAGAGTTTAATACGCTCTAAACGCTTCATAAATGCTGCATTAAAAAGGGGCGTGTTAGAAAACACGTCCCGGAACCGAGAACACTCAAATAAAACGCCATTGCAAACCCCCCAAATGCACTTTCCATTTCTCCATCTAGATAAACAAACCAGCTAGACTAGCTGATCGGAACGGTTCTATTCGGTGCGAAAGGAACAAAACGAACCCGGTCCCAAAGGACCATAAAAGTCGGTGATATTTAGCGAGTTGATTATCGAACAGCGGGACCACACCGCCTGTTGGTCGGGATGGATGGTAAACAGGCAACCAGGCGAAGGGTCACGGTTTGTCGCGATGCAAATGAGCATAGCGCAGTGCAGGACGGCCGCCAGTCGATAACAGAAGGTGTGAAAAATGGTGAAATTAAGCGTCGCCAATGTGAGTCCATTCGTCGCAGAAGTTCGCATTGTCTGGCTTATCTTACCGATCGGTATGAAAATTTAATGATGTGCTTTGGTGTTTTGATTTATGGCGGCAGGTTTTCGGGTTTTTTGTTTGTTTGTGTTGGTAACGGTGATATGATTCAATTATCGTTGAACGTAAGTGGCGCGACGATTCGGAACAGATGGGATGTGCTGCTGTGTTGGCGTTGCTATTTTAGAATATTTGAATCGTTTGAATTGATATAAATTATTCTCGTTGTTTTATATGTGATTCATTATTTTAGTTTGGTTGTTTGTGTGTTATTTCGTTTTATTACCTTCAATGTTCAATAAGTTGTTACATTACAATACGGTTCAAATAGTTATAGTTCCATGTATTATCAGCTATTTATCATTTTTGTTAGTTTACTTTATTCTTTCATTATTGATTTTATGGTTCTCTTTTATCAATTATGCTCTCTCTCAGTAACTGTGTTGCAATGTGGCATTTTTCCTGTTTATGTCAAGTTTAAATCTTTCATACGTTTTATCAATGCTTTTTGAAAGAAATGATCAACATATCTTTCGATGACACATTACTGTCTAATGATTTGGGGTTGGAGATTTTTTTTCTCTCCACTCCTTCCACCCCTTCTTTCCTCGATAACACATTTGATAATGTACGCAATGCGATGTAATGCGTTAACTCTTTAGCCTAAGGCCCTACTCGAAACACGACACGCGCAACATGTTTGAAGATATCTAAAAAAAAAAACGATTCCATTCCATGGGAAAAATCGTTGATCATTTTCACCTCACCCAAACTCCATTTGGTACCCGCCCCATTCGGCCACCATACGAACGAGTGGAACCGAGTGTGTGGAGGGTCGTGGCCAATGTTTTTGTGTGTGTGTGTGCTGCATATGTGTTTGCAGCATGCTGGCACCCGCTGAGGAGTCGCATTTGATGCACACGAGAGACGCAACGACACGACACCCAACACCGGCACCGTCACAGTCACCGGGGGGAAAAACCGAATCGAAACCGTTCCTATCACACCGCGCCGGTATGATAAAGCGGAAGGTATGAATGGAGGTGGAGGGGTTTGATGTTGGTATGATGAAATCTTAATTCGATTCGAATGGGTTTAAGCCCTCGCTACGAGCGGGCGAAAACCATCAGGTAATTGCGTGACCGTGACTGATCAGGGTAAATTCGGTTGTCTCCTCAGGGTTCCCTTTCGTTTTTCCCGCGACCTGGCAGCGGAACCATTGGGCGAGTTTGTGGCTGGTATCATTCGATGCGGTATTGGAATTGATGGTATCCCAAGCGCGATCGTCGTATGTCAGCAGGATGAGCAGTGCGTGTGCGTTGAAAGGAAGAATGTCCGCTTTGTTTTATGCAAAATATGCACTCACCGGGGATTTTAACGGACGTTTGATTGATGTGTAATTAACTGCTTGTTTCATTTGGGAAACGCAATCAATTAAAACAATGCAGCTTATGGATTTAATATGCTGTTTGACTGGTTAGCCTATATCTGTCAGTTAAGTATTTTGCAGGAGCTCCCAGAGAAATGCCATAAATTATCTGTTATCCCCACAAAATAAAGATCTCCCTTCAAACTGTTCAAACAATTCGGTGCATTGCGTAGAAAATGCAATCGGTACATTAGGCACAAACCCTAAAAGCGGCTTGCAAGGAATGCAGCAACCGATTTAAACATTCTGCTAGCGGTGCTCGTTACTGATCCTCAATGAAAAACGCCGCCCAAGACAAGACAAACCCTTCTCGTGAAATCTTCCAGCATAACGGTTCTCGTGTTCCCAGCGGAACTAATTCATCCTTTTCCTCTCTCTCCGGTTGGCTTTCCTTTTCGTACCAAACCGCAAAGGTGGGTGCATTTGTTTTATGATAATTTTAATCAACTCTAATAAAAAAAAACCAAACCCCTTCCTTGCGAGCCTAACCGATCGCGCGGCGGATCCTTTCTACCGCCATCAAAGTGCATCATGCTCCCTCCCTCCCTTGCGACTAACCACCACCCTCCGTGGCCGCATAATCAATCAAGCGGGTGGTAGTTCTTCGCGAATTCTTGATGCAAAAGGTGCTCTCTGTGCTGGGTTTTTTTCTGATTCTCTCTTTCATCTTTTATAGCTTCGTTCACCGTTTTCACGCGCTGTCGGCTAAAAGGGAACCGAATCATCAATCAAGATTTCAATTAACGCGACCAGTGTATAAGAACCGTTGTTTCGGTACGGGGTGCATACGTGCCGCCAACCATACGATACATACACATGCACTTATGAGAGGTCAGGGAAGTTCCGGAAACGGGGATTCTGATTTTTTTCTTCTTTCGCACACATTTGGGCCATTAAAACATGGCCAATGCTACCGTGGCGTGTTCGAAGCACTTTAAGATTCGCTCTAACCGTGAGCAGGATCGTTGGATGTAGCGCTCGGTGCCGTTTGCTGTTTGCCGAGATTTGACGACGGTTTCTTGTCAATGTTTGTCGTTGATTGATTCTTTACAAACAAAGTAACATGCGCGCTTGGGCCAAGATGCATTTTGGAAGGGTGGTTGCCATGGGGATGTTAAAAGGAAGAAAAGCTTTTAAATCATAGCGGGAGGGCGTGATTAATTTCCTCTCGTTTAATTTATTTATGTAGGATTAATACTAATTTCCTTTATGTTTTCATTAAATTATTTGGTCTCTTAATAAAATTGATTTAAAAAGTTTAATCAACGGTTAGAGTTTTATCAACGGACAAATTTTATAAATAACAAAATATGGTTTTGTCAAAATATTGCATACATTCAGGCACTAATTCACATATTCCCTTGCGGTGGAGGCAAATGGATATGTCCTTAAAAGAATGAAGAGCCGTCGAATCAGCAATCCACTGGTATTTTGCATCCAAATCTCTCATTTCTCCGCCTCCACCTTCGCGACCATATCAGATCATAAGAAGCATACATCGGTCAACACAAATCAGATCGGTTTCTCTATCTTGCTACTAAAATAAAGCCAACATCAACCAGATCGCAAGACTCTTTGCACCCGTGCGGGGTACAGAGCTCGATTTGGGTGCTATAATTATTTAATTTCCTGCTCATTTGAACCACGCTTGAGAGGCGTTACGATTGCCATTTTTTATTTACTCTACACCGCCACCGATCACCGCAAGATCGTGCGTCCGAAGAGGAGAAAATTTATAATAATATCTTTCTTAATCTTAAGTGCGGCCCTGTTCGTTTACCATAAATTAGCGCCTCGGTGCTTAAAGGGTGGTAGTGGGTCTTCCTTTCGGTATGAACCTTTAGGAATGGAAGGGTAGAAGATAAACTTTGGCTCTAAGCTGTAAAAGTGTGCTTTTTCCAGCCGTTGCGAGGAGGAATAGCATGGGAATGCGATGGATCTGTGCCAAAACGGACGTGCGGGTGTTACGGCATCATAATCGATAGTGGTTGTGTGTGGTTGAAAATTAAGCTTAATTTAAATCGTAAAATAAAACATCGGTGTAATTACCGTTGGTGTACAGTTCCAACGTTCGCGGGGCTACGATTTCCTTTTCGTTTTTTTTATGTTTCATCATCGGTATTGTCTTTCCTTTCATGCGAACAATGCGTTTCGGCGGGATTGGAGCGTGCTTGCGTGAGAACACACTTAAACGAAGTTACACAAATGTAGAAAAGGTAAATAGTGCCTTAAACGAATCGAAAGAAATTGACAATCTTTCACCAGGGAATTACCGCTCTGCGTTGCGGGCGGAAAGCGTGCACATATGCAGCAGTGTAAGCAGGAAACACATTTTCACATCATTATTGGAATTTAATTGATGCGAAAAAGGCTAGTCTAATGCGGGAGCAGTTACATCACGGGATCGCATCCAAATGCGGAACCTGTCAGCATAAGTAAGCGATTTAAAACCAGCAGAAAATAGGTGAATCGATGGGGTAGAAATATTGACCCTCGCCGAAAACCTGCCAGATTTTGGCGAAAGTTTGAAAATTTAATATTTGCTCTCTATTGTATAATTTTTGCATCGATGCACGATTGACCGGTTGGGGGTAACCCGGGCTTAGGTAGGTCGGACGCCGCGGTTTCGGGACAGATAAAATGGACACGATGCAATCAAAGTCGCTGTTTCTTTGGGGAAACATATTTTTTTTCACAATGCACACAATGTGTGTCAAGAGGAAATAAAGAAATGAATAAGAAAACCCGCACTCACAAAATCAGATGCATCCAGCGAACCCATCTCCAAAAATAAACCCATGGCCACCGTAATGTTTGCTTCGCACACTCCAAAGTAAAAGAAAAAAAATCATATCATTACATAAGCGAGTGCCGTTCGCGCGGGGGAACCCAAAACGTCTTTGGAAGAACTACGAATGAGAGACGAAACCAAACCAAACAAAAAAATAAACAAAAACAACAGAAAGACAGTGAGCATCGAAAATAAAACAAACCCCTTGGTGAGGTCTACCTCGCGGACTCATCCGTGGTGATCGTTTTTCGGGGTGGTTATTTTCTTCCTCCCTTTTGCTTGCTTGCTGACCCCGCAAGTTTATCGCGTCCCATCTGCATCGAAAACCATCGTCACTTTCGCTTTCCGATCGCGCGACCCGTTTTCCCTGGCTGTGCCCTCCACAGCGTGCGCATACATATTTTGCAGCTTCATCGGTTAAAAATACAACAACAAAAAATGCATAAAATGAAAGATTTGACGGTAAACAAAAGCATAAATACAAATGTAAAAAAAAACTGTTCAACATACAAAAAAAAAACCGTTTCCTTCATTAAAAGTTGACGATTTTTCATGAGGAACATCTTCAAGCTTCAGGCTCCTCAACTCCCAGCTCGCAAGTCTCCAGGGAACTGGCTCTGACTGAGAAGTGGAATACGCACGGACACAAACGGAACGAATCGCATTGTAGCTTATCGCAATTTTCTCATCAAGCAACCACAGTGGGTCGGGAAGGTACCCGTGGGGAGAAAGGACCCACGCGGCGAGCCCGAAACTGAAGACGATCTTTACGATTGCGTAGAGAGTCATCTTACTTTTCTTCGGACACTGATTACAGTAAGGGGTGTTGTTTTTGTTTCCTTTTTGGAGGTATGGATGAAATCTGTGTGGAATGTGTTGAATGCGTATCATTAGCAAACGAGTAACCGGTTGAGGGAGAGGCCACAAAAAAAGCATAACCGGCACAGTAAGACAAATGAGTGATTAGAGCTTGTCTTTATCCCTGTTTTTGTGGTGCTATCCGTGCATCACACAGCAGTGGAAGAGGATAGCGAGAGATGGGTGTTTTTTTCTACAACAAGAAACAAAAAAAAGTTATGGTTTAATTCACCCACTCCCAAGCTCCCATCTGCGGAGTTGGCGTGAGCTACTTGAAAAAACATGACACACCGCTCACAGGGCCCAGGGCACGGTGAAGGTAGTTGATCGTGTGCTAATGAAGCAAGAAGTTGGAAAATCGGTAATGTTTTCAATTATCTGCTTTCATCTAAAATTCCCGTTCCCATTCGAAGTGGGTGGCCATTTTTCCTCCCTTTTTTGTCGTTGGTTACGGAGATTGCGAGGGAAATAAGAAGTTTCTCGACTCGAATGAAGATTGAAGGGCGCGGAATGAGCAGGAATAAGAATCGATTAAAAACAACCGACAAACAAGACACGGGGTTTCATTCGACCGCGCGATAAGCGCCGGCGCCAATCATCCATTTTGTACCATTAATTACAATCCTCCAGAGGGAAACTGGGGAAACTTGATCTGCAATTCCTTGGTAGCGAACGAGAGACTTGGGCGATCGCGTTAGAAGGGAAATGTTTTATTGAGATTAACTGCTCAGCTGTTCCGTGTTAAATGGATGGCAGGATGTAGAAGATGTGGAAGAGAAGAAATAGAAATTGACAGTTCGCGTAAATCTATCCTCCAGCTATACCGATTCCTCTTAAGACCCCGATACGCGATAGAAGATATCGCCGACATCTGGGACATGCCTTCCGTGCTTGTTCGGTACAGCGTCATGTTCTTCCATTGTCGATGATGATTGGAAGTCATGTTTTTGATGGCGAAAGCGGAAAGGATCATCGATAACCGAAGGGTATGTCACTGTGTGGCGGAACAACCAACCATCGGTTCCTTCTTCCCGACACTAATGGACGGCCTGAAGATCTTCAGGGATCAACCACCAAGCGAGGTAATCGATCGGGTTTTGTCGCAGTTGATGCTTTTAGAAACCTTGAAAGTCATCACTCAACAGTGTAGCTTTGCTTTGCTTTGGCAAACAATGGAGCGGAGAAGTAGGACAGATGTAGGATACACGCGAGTGTACGAAACAGTGTTGCTAGCGCGAAGCGTGTCCTCGGCTTAACCCGTTCATGGTCAAAGTCTCGGATCGAATCGAAACCCACTCGCCGAAGAGTGTCGATTGTAAACAGATAAACTAACATCGCATCAAGAAGCGCCCGTCCACGGTGGTGCAATCTCATCGTCAAACAAATGTAAGATCTTAATTCGGCACTTTACACTCCACCTCCTTGGGCTTACCGGCGCATCCTGTCTCTCATTCACTCTCTCTACATTTGGATACTACTGGATCGATCGAGGGAGTGTAGGGTCGCTAAGTGATACTACAAACGCTCATACATTTCCCCCCGTTCGACAATGTGCCGGTAGCACTTGGAAGCACTTTTCGCCCATCTTCAGGTACGACGAGACGAGAGTTGGGAAGGAGCGAGATTTGTAACAGCTCAATTGTGTGCCCTCCTGTATTTCTTTAAGGGTCTCTTACCAACGCAGAATGCAAAATTTGCTTTAGCAAAAATCCCCCCGTCCACGAGCATACATTCATACATACATGCCCGGACGGGCAGAAGGCATGAGGCTTAAAAATAAAATCCTATCTTTTCTGCGAAGATTCGGCATGGAATGCAAAATTCGCTTGAAAGAAGTAATAAAGTAAACGCCCGAGGGAGCCCTTTCTCGTGTGAGCAAATACGGGAGGGTGGATGCGATGAACGGAATCTCACAGTTTGGTACGAAATCGAAGAAAGAAACTTACCGTCGGCGAAAACACTTAACAATACAAATTGAACTGTCAACAGTTGCTGGTCAAAAGGTGCGAAGCGGCGTGAAGATCCAAAACGCACAGAAGAAGACGAAGAAAACACACACAAAAAAACAGCGAAGGTCGTTTGATATGCGCTCCGAGTCGGAGCCGTGCTTTTAAGATTGTTCGATTGTTGAATTCTTCTGTTGGATATGCTTCGTTTTGCGCATTTGCTCGCAAGCGCGAATGGCTGCTTGCTGGAGATTTTTGTTTGCGCGTTTCGTTAGTTATCAAGTAGCGCATATTCAAGCATTATCGTCAGTGGATGAGCTTTGCGTACGTGTGTGACACGAGTTTTGGAAAGGCTCCCGTCATGATTGTCTCTTATTATGCTTTGTGAGAAGCGATCATCACTTGCCCAGGGGGACACTTTGTTTGTGGTTTTAGGTGTCTCACTGTACAGATTTTGTTTTTTTGCAGCTCGAGAGCATGCAAAATGTGCTTGACCTTAGCCAGTGATCCACATAGGTTTGTTGGCACAATGTGGCTTCAAACACAAATGTTTAAACATGTGATGAGCTGGTTCTTTTCTTGACAAAAATAACATTTACATTTGGTTTCTGTTCGGCGCAATGCTATTTAATAATGAAATTACATTTTCAAAAGGTGTAAAGTAATATTTTTCCTATTGGAAATCATGATTTAATTTTGATGAAACAAAAAGTGTTTTCAAATACTACGAACTATCGCGGTACTGGAAAAATATTTCATGGTTATACTTTTCATAAAAAGTAACTAAAAAATTTCTCTACTCAAATCTTCAAATTTTTGTCCGATATAAATTATTTTATTTTATTTATGTCTGATATTAATTATTTTGATATTAATTTTTTCAAATTATTTTATCCCAGATTAAGTATCCCAGCTTTATTACCATTCGCCTATACTTAAGTGCTCAATCCGGTCGACTGAGGATGAGGCGACATCCACAACGTTTATACGCTTTACTTGAGAACCTCAAAGACGTAACCTGAGTTCCTATCAAAGATGTAACTTGAGAATAGGACTTGATCATGAGGAAAGATTTCGGCTAATTGACGCTTATGCCAACATTACGCCCAACGCTTTTCGGGGCCGGATCGTCGGCTTTCCGTCCCAGAATTTGATGACACGTTCGCAAAACGTGACACCTCAGTGCGAGAAGTTAAGAAAAATTAAAACCCACAACAAATCGTTTCTTCGTCCGATCGTTTCCATCGCATCTTCCCTGCCCAGCCACATCAGTTACCCGCGCCGCACTTGCACACATATGTTTTCCTGCCCATTTTCGGCACCGCAGCCTCTGACATCGTTTGTGGGCCAATACTTTCACCCGGTTTTTCGCCGGTTTTGCCGTACACTTTGGGCGCGCGTGTTTGCGTTGGCTCTGTGAGGCTTCTTCACTTCTTCAACCGTGAGCCACTTCACGTGCCGAGCTTCGGGACGTACCGCACCCCGCAAAACAAAAACTTCAAACAAGCGCCTGAAGTGATGTGATCCTCACCGGTGACTTCAACGATCGAACCGGAGGGGAAGGTAGCACAATGATGAACCGAGGGCGCTTCCAGGGCGCATTTTCCCTATCTTCCAAATTGCGGTGCGTACTTACAGAGAACGATTTTATTGCTCATCGTCCGAAAAAGCGAGAAAGAGCCAGGACAAAAAAGTCTCATTAACGGGGTTTGAAGATGGTACACGAAACAAAAGCTATGAGTAGTACGGATGATACACGGTCGAACGACACAGGCATTTTATGTGGGTTTGTTTTGGGCTATCCGGCGGAGTTTTGGACCATAGTTTGCAAACGTGAATGTGGAATGTGAATAATGAGCTACATTCTAAAACAATATAAAAATTTAAGCAATATTTCATGCATCCTACTTGTCGAGAAATAGATTTTGGGAAGAACATATTGGTAACCTCATCTCACTAAAATGAGGCACCGTTCCATCGCAAAAGCGTTGCGAGGTTGAAAGTGAATTCCCTTTCGGTAATTTTGGCGATGTTATTGCGAATGTTATGGCAGCTTATTTTGAGCACCGTATGTTTTATGACCCACCGGTATACGATCGGTTTTTATCGTCACATTTATTTCATTTGCACCGCGCAGAAGTTCGACTCGGGACAGATTTTTAAGCGTTTCGGACGGTTGTGCATCTTTCATCGCGAAACCGGCAAAAAAGCAGTGATGCGCCGCACTTTTGTGAGGTTAATTATGTAAGATGAAACGTACGGCGCCGGCTATAATAAAGCCGGTGTACAGGTGTGATTGTCGCAAATTCGCTTCGTTCATTTCGCATAAGACGAGCAATGGTGGTGAGCTTGCGAGAAAAGAAAAGGGAAACAAGAAGGTGCATTTTTATGATCCTCTCTGTCGATGTTGAAGCAAGCGTGGTCAAAAATAAATTCCTCAGCGCCGTGGCCCACTTTTCGAAGAGTAGCAGTGCAAATCAAAATACTCCAAACCGGGCTTTACAATCGCATCGTAATACGCTTAACGCTTCACGGTCACCCGAATTGGGCAATGAATGCCAAACTTGAACTTGCTTGCAAGTTAAATTATACAATGTTGACTCTCTAATGTGTCTTCTCAAATAATCACGCCACAGCAAGGGTTAGTTGCAGAATAATTTCTCGATCTCCGGCTAGGTCAGGCCCTACTGGCTGGAGGTCAGCCTAAACTGCATTTTTGATGATGACCGTGCATAAATGGTTGCTTTTGCCCTACAATCGGAAACGTTTAGCTGACCACACAAAACAGTACCCTGTTTTTTCCCATGTCAGGCCCTTGATCGGAGCAAGAACAGGTCAATTGAAACACACACTCCAAACAGAAAGAAACCGAATGTGTAGCGTCTTCACCGTGCCAAACTTCTAATTAACGTTTTCGGGGGTAGTATTAAGATAAACACTCCACGGTGGAGTCCGAGCGATAAAATTAGTACCCTTTTTCTTCATTCCGGTGATCAACGGTTTGCCAAAGTCATCCGTGCCGGGTTGTAGCCAAAGGTACGCAGGGTTGGTTGAAACCTCCGTCCGGACCAACCGAAAGACACACAAAATCTTTCTCTTGTGCTCGGTTTACCAAGGTTTTTGGGTGGTGCGAAGGCATGTGCAGTAGGACTGGGAAGATAATTCGCTCTCTTAAACGCTGCTGCTTGATTAGCCGGTCGAAGAGGTGAGCAATTGCTTTACTGCTCGGGTGAAAATGGGATATAACGTTGCAGGAAAAACGAACCAAGAAATAAAACAGAACGGTGAAGAAATGTGCTCCTCAGGGGTGGCTTTGGGTGGTACGTAGCGCGGTAGAGTTCACCCCATACGTGGAACGACTCTTGTGGCTGCCGGTTTTACGTCAAAACCATTCCATCCAGTGGTGTAGATACGGAGCGTCGTAGCAAAAACCCCAAACAGCAGCAGTAGAAACAATGTACTGCTACCGTTTGTTAGGTGTTGGTTTCAACTTTGGGTTGGCGAGCAGACAGCAAAGCAGATGCAGAGCAAAACAATTTAAACTTACCCGCCGTAATGGTAGAGTTGAAACAAAGCGTCTTAGAGCCATACGCGCATAGGTAAGTGAGATAGAATTACACAGCTTCTTAGCTGCGTTTGAACGAAAACCTTCACAGTCAAACAGAAAAAAATGCCACCCATTGCAGCAAGAAGAAAAGCAAATTTGAAAATTGTACCACAAACCGTGCGGAGGGCGCAAATTTACGCAAATGATCGCTGATTACGCGGAATCAGATCGCCACAATCCTTGATCTGTTTGATGATGTTCCAAATCGTTGTTTTGATGGGTTGTTACACCGTTCCTCCATCCCTTTCGCGTATCGTGGTGTGATTTGCGGGGCTTTTGTTTTGAATTCTGCTTCTGTGTGCGCTTAGCTGAGGTCGGTTTAATTTTATTAACTCTCGTTAAACAACATCAAACGAGGCGGTCTGTGATTAATTTTTTATTATTCCTTTGCTCTAGCCTTTTCTTTCAAGATGGTGGAAAACGATCCGAGAAATGAGTTTACTGTTGAGTATTGTTGATTTATGCATCGACCGCACAGTAGGTAATGTGGTTGGGAAAATTTCTCACGCACCACATGAAATAGGATGAGTTTGATTCTTGGTTAGGTAAATTGTATTTTTGAAAAGGTAAACCACCATGAAAAAGACATGAGTTAAATTGTTTCAGCTTCTTTGTTAAAAAATAAAACAGCTTTGGCAACGTTTTTATTCTCCGTCCACAAAGCATCGCCCGTGATCGAAGATCGAGTGAAAAAGGTGTTAGGTGACCATAAAACTCATTAATGTCAAAGCCATTGAGTTCCTTTCAGTGTTTGCAGCCGGTCATAACATAAAATGCAAAACGCCACGGACGGTAGTCATTTTGTCCAGACCTTTGCTGCTTCGCATTCCGATGCAGACATTTCTATCTGCAAACGCTTGCTGCGTCAGGATTCTCATCTTCCGCACGTCGTGGCGTGAGCTTCCGTAATACCGTCGCTGCTTGCCGAACTTCAATCGGTGTTCGTGTGCTGCTTCCTGAAGCTAATCCACCTCTCTGCAGGCTACAAATTGATGATTTCACCAATTGATTTCACTCTTCGTTCTCTCCGTACCACCACACTCAGTGCATCGCTTTCCTCTTTAACCTTCACTGCCCGGGTTCATAATACCCGTGAGTGTGGGTGCGAGAGTACACGGGGAGCCGTGCGATTATATTACGATTAGAAAATTATTCAAAATTACTATGATCGGGTCGCGCGGATCATAATTGAGAATTTATGCAAAACCGCGCTCCTGCAATGGGCCGGCTACCAATGCGATCGATTTCGTTGCTCGGATGCTTGCGGATTTGCTTGGCACAATCAAACCCCCAAACGCCCGAAGGTTCGTCGCTGTGCGTTGATGTCGTTTGATCATGATTATTCGGTGCCAGGCGGTGTGTGGTGAATGTGGGTAAGGAAGTAGAAATGGGGGTAGTTTTGCACGATGGATCGTTTCGCAGTATGCCCGTATCGCATTGCACATCGCATTGTGGCCCTGGCCTGGTGCTGGGTGATCGAGGTCACCGGTGTTCGGCCGGGGCGGGAAGATTTCGAGCTGGTTCGTGTAGTTATGGACATTAGGCGAATTTTATTGCGCCGTTAGGAGGGGCTAATTAATAGTCATTTCGAACGGGGTGACGACCCATCATTCTCACCACACTGGTCCTGGTCCTGCTTTTGCCTGGCGGTGAAGAAAGATCGATAGTGTTGGCCATTGGTTCCGTAGCATTTTTTTTTAATTTCTCCTTCGATCAATCGATTGTCATGCAGATTGACATCGATCCCCAAAAAAACTAGTGGTCGTGGTGTGAAGTCGTTTTCGATGGCTATTGGATGCCACCTATCTTGATGGTTTTGTTCTTTTTATTTTATTAGACTTTTATTTACTCAACGCACAAACGGGAAAGAAAGAGGGGAGAAGGGGGCCCCCTTGAGAGTGGGGTGAGGGATGGGGGATGAGTTAACTGATCTCATCATTGGCAGCAAACCTCATCTAAAGCGGATCCGAAAACACATGCACCGAACCTGCAGATGAATGTCAAACTCATCGAGGAAGATCTATCTGATAAAGACGTCTTCGCGAGCGGCAAATCTGGGGAAGAAATGATTTACGGTCGATCGCTGGGTGGCCGATCGTTTCGGGACGAGATGATGATGAATATTGAACCATCGCGCAAAGCCCGAGCCTATCAAATAAACCCATTAAGTGTTACGGATGGAATCTGCCCGACCGGGCTGACCGTTAAAGTGGACGCGTACAGACATTCCCGGGACGTTGCGGAACGAGTTAAGAAGTAGCAGTAGAATAGCGAGATTTAAAACTTTAACAACGGCATCTGTATATGGCTACAGCCGATTAAAACGTCACAGCAGCGAGAATTGAAAATGCAAATTTGATTACTATAAATCATGCCAAAGTTATGTTTCATTTCTGACGACTTCAAGAATTCCTATTCCGAAATTAATTAGCTTCCTGGTACAGGTGTGCCGTGGTAAATAATTTATAACGTACAACGTCTATTCATAATTCCTGTTTGATGATCAGTAACGGTGCTAAATATATTGGAATATATTCCAAAACGAGTAATAAACTCCCACAAGCTACTTCATGCAGCTGTACAACAGCGTTTGTTTACATTCGTGACAGACGTCTGCGAACAGAGGAGGCCATTCAAGCTCACCGTTCTGTTTGTGCAAGCGACAACTGATGTGGTAAATTCATCCAACCCACACGATTGTCGTTGGGAATAAACACTTCACTTTACGGATTGGATCTTTCCTTCACCAAAGCTGGCACACGTACATGATCCGTCCGGAAATTCCCATCCCGCTGGAGGAAGATGTTCTGGAGCGCGTGCCGCTTTAGAAACTGTTCTCCTTGGCCTAATGTGTAATGTAAATAATTAATTCCTTGCAAATACCCAAGTGTACCTTACAAATTGTTTCCGACGAAGTGAAGTGTCAAAAGGGGAACGCACACACAATATCTATTCTCCCCCGTTCAAAGAAACCATCAACAGGTGTCGGGAGCGTCATGCGAATGCGAAACAACAAAATGGCATGCGGTTTTCTTTGCACTCCCCGCATTGCTCGTTAGCGGTTCTCCCCTTATTGACACGCGGGTTTCGATTGGCAGATTTTTCGGAGAAATTGTTGACTTTTGATCTTCACCTTTCCTGCCACCTGTTGGCCACAACGATGTGCCAACCCGGGGACGGATAGATTCAGGACGCGATTGCAGGTTGCACGCGAAAAGTGAAACGATGGTTTGCTGGACGCGCGTCGCCGATTTAATGATCATCACGACGATGATGTGGATGACGATGTGCCAATGCTGATGGACGCGGTGACCACTTGACCTCGGCGGATATGCGGGGAGGCCAACATCGATTCCGGCGAAATCGAACGCCTCGGTGCGGTGGAGGACTTTCGAGGCTTTCGACGGTGAACCACTTGAGCTTTTATTGCACGCAAAGTGGGCGAAGATCGCGGCACGCGTGAAGAACCTTAGTTGTCAGCGTTATAGTAGACGCTTTTCGGTGTTGTAGTTTGGATTTCAAGTGTGCTTACGGTGTGCTTCCCGTTCAGAAGCCAGGCTGGCAAACGGGTTGATGCGCAAGGTGCTCAAGACATGTAACAAAAGATCCGGTGGATTGGTCGATGGCGAACTGTGAAGCGTTATCAGATTTAATAGATGTTTTTTTTTCTTGAGATACGGTCTCAAGCGCTTGTTGCGTCATGATGCGGGTTTTCTATGATGAGTTTGAGGTGTCTGACACTTTTATTGCTTTGCAGTTTTGGTTACCCCTTTGCTTGGTGTGTGATGCAAGTCTTTTGATTCTTGAAGGTGATATGGTTTGAATTGTCATTTACGCAAAAAAACCTCTCTAATAGTAGCTGAATAATGGGAAACTAAGAACTCGCCATACAAATTGCGAGTTTAATTAAGAGTACGCGTCGGAATGGCCACAGTTACATAGATTTGTAATTCCGGCGGTGACTTTTATGCATGTATGACCACAAACCTCTAATTAATACAAAAAAATCTTTTTTGGCAAATTCCTTTTAAAATGTCTTCCTAGTATTTTATTAGTATGTGTCTCTTAAAGCAAACTGTTGGTATCCTATCCATTGATCCAAAATGGGAATGAATCACGTCGGCAGTAGTGCTTTCCCGACAAATACATTTCTTAGCACCCGCTTTATTTGCTCACCACCCCGAAAGCAATGCCATCGACGCTTCTGTGTGCTTTGCGCTTGCTGACATTGCGTTTCCATTGTCTTCGGCTCAAAAGAACCATCCCAACTGTCCAAACCCGCCGCGCACAACTTACCAAAATCACGGCCAGTTCGCACACTGGAGCTTCATTGTAAATTTGACAATTTTCGTGACCAACAGCGTGCCGTTCCTTCGCTTTCCTTACGTTTCACACCATTCACCATGGGGTTCGAAGCATAACGAGCCATACGTACGGGCAGCACCGGTCAGACGACAAGCGGGCAACAACACTGTCCGCGGGAAGGTGTTTTGTTTTTGTTTGGACAGCCGGTACGAAGCGGGCGTGATTTTAACCTTCGCTAACCGTTACACCATTCCATCCACTATGCCGCAGCTCGTATTCGACACGATCGGTGGATGACGGTGAAAAGCGGATGGGTGGTTTCCGCGCGAGGCAACCCGCGGGATGTCGAAGGTTTGGTTTCGTTACTCCGAAGGAAACGCGTTCAAATTAATTAGCACCGATGTGTGACACTCGGCTCATTATTGAGATACCACGGTGAATGTGTGTGTGTGTGTGGGTATGTTTTTTGGGTGCTAAGGTTGGAAGAGGCTTACAAGGAGCGCAAACAAACGAGTAGCAACCAGTAACAAGTAGTAAAATAATTTTATTTGTTTTACGCACGCGACGTACAGATTATCACAGTGTGGGAAGCAAAATTTGTCGCTCATGTTGTCTGTACCGGCGTGACACGTACGATCATTTGCATGTTCTGTTGATGACGATGGGTTCATTCAGTAATGATTTTTGTAAAATATTCTTTGGCTTTTCTTTGTAAAATGAAGAGAGAATAGAACTGTGAAATGTACGTTGATTTATTGTTTGCAAAATAGTTGAATTGCTTGCGAGTTACCTCATATTACAATAATTTTGCTAACAACCTCATCGTAAACGAAGCTTTTCTAACGATCGCCCTTTTCTTTACTATTTCTCAACCACAAGCAGCCAATATCGGTCTCGTGCTCAGCCCACTGCGCTTACAACAGCCTCATTTTTCGCTCATAAGCTAATGCTTGCTGCATTAAAAGTTGCCATCGTGTACTGATTGTCCTCTTCGAAACGAAAGCCAATATTGTCTCATTCTAAGAAGATGAAGTCTCATCTCATTCCCTATCACAATTGTGGGAGTCACTGTCGCCGCTTTGGCACAACCGGTAAAGGATAGGGTTTGATACGTTCCTTCTCCATTATCCCGAGTAGAGATTATTTGAATAAATTTGAAAGTAAAATATTGCAATATGTATGGCCGCTTCTAGCGCTGGCAGCACACGATTGAGATTTGCGTAAAACGACCCATACTGTACCATCCAACCGATGGATGAAAGTTTCGTATGGTAAATAGGCTTCAACTGGCAAGAAGACGCTACCGGATGGACGATTTATCGAAATCACGAAAGAATAATGGCTGTCTGCACAATCCCATGCAGGGTTGCCGCTAACCTAACCAAAGTTCCCCCCTCAAACAAACGATGCATCAGAACGGACCGGGTTTGAGCTCGCTAGACTCGATTGGATTACTTTTCCTTCCACATTTGCCATGTTGGATGGCTTATCACGATTGAAGTTTGAAATGGCAACACAGCAATGTTTTGCAACACGGCCCGGCATGGAAAAGTTGAATGTTTGATTGAACTACAGCTTACCGTAGCTAACCGCAGCTGTCAAACATGCGCTGCACATACATACAGAATATCAGCTCGATAGAGAGCCACAAAGCACTAACTGGAAGCATCATTTGGTGTGATTTGAGCATGGAGGTAAAATAAGTCGTCTCATAGACAACCGTAAAAGTGGTCCGGATATGTGTCTCTTCTGTTCCAAATTGGAGCTCCACAGTAACATGACCCCTTGGGTAGTTTTCGAGCGATATCAGCCCCAATGCATGAAACGTCTAACGTTTCATTCGTCTCGACGCTAATCAAACATTTGAGTAACAACGTGTAAAGCAATGGATCAATTGATTTTGACAACAATAATTTCCGTTCGGCCACCCAAAAAAAAACTCTTCCTCAAACCCAATCAAAAGCAAAGGAAGGCATAATTAATCACCGACGTACTTCTCGACCAACCGCAGAGAGCGCGGGTAAGCGTTACAATCAAATCAGCATCAAATCAAAATTATAATAAAATCGTACAGCGACAATCGCAAACCACATCAACCAAAGTGGCTCAGCCAAAGCCGAACAATGCGTCAGTAGTGGAGGGAACGGAATAAAAAAAACACAAAGTCAAGAAACGTTTGATTGATTCAAAACGCCCTCTCCTGGCTTAATTCCTCCACTGAAAGGTAATATTTTGTCGTTGAGATTGAATTACGGACGCGTGCCTGTGAACCGATAGTTTTTCGGAGGTTCGTCGCTTACCGCGCACGATTGTTGGTTGAAGTCTTTCGTCTTTCGAGCAACCGCTCCGTTCGACGTTCTTTCGATGGACGGATTGTTTCTAGCGCTTTGTAGCGTACGATTTAGCACACAACGCAAGCGTGTTCGTTGCGGTTCCACAGTATGTATGTACGCATTCCACTGTTTCGGGCCTACCGGCAGGCAAATACTTTCCATTTGCTGCGAGCGACCTCTCCAGCACAACATTAGCATTAATCAATCGCGTGTTTGCGAGCAAATCGTTTCCTACCCATGCAAAAACCCCATCCAAAGGGTTTCTTTCGCTAGTGCTAGACGAGAAAAAAGCCGAGCAGTAAATCATGGCATCGTAATCGCAATAATGAGCTGAAGCTTTATCAGCTTAAATTTATGGTACAAACGATCAATGGACAGTACAGTGGTCAATGGTGCTCAAAATGCTGGGACGAGCATGCCAAAAACCGGGCCAATGAGGTACGGGCTATTTCCACAAGCCCCCAGCACGGCCATATCGAACTCCAAACGCTCATGACCTATTGGCCGTCGCCGTCATCATCGAACGCGATGGAACCCGTCGTATGCGGAGGCAACGGCTCTAAACGCTGTCGATGCATTTCTCCTTACTGTACACGGTGCGCAGATTCCAAAACATGCGATGACTGCTGCGATTGACTGATGACTGTGACGATTTTCTGCAAACATGTATCCGACCCTCAGTGTTGTTTCCTTTTTCTCCTGCCTCCGCGTTCCGTTTCGTACTCCCTTCGTAACGGATCACCAACCGAGCTGAAGCCGAGGGAACCTGCGGCTAACCTTCGGATGGTTAAATTTTTGCTGATTGATACTCGCACGGCGGGTGATTGATGGGCAAACGCGCGATGCACCGGTGCAGTGGGAAACGATCTCATAACGAGGGCGCCACCACACCAACGGCACTCACTCTAACGGTCATTAGGCCAGACCGAGCGGGGCAGTGAAATCCTCCAAGCGCTTCGTGCTCACTTCAAAAGCGGGATAAAGCCGACACTCTAGTGGCGAAAATTGCAATGTTGATGCCCAGACCCACCGTTGGTGGTCGAACACTTTGGTCGCATTATGCCTTATTTTTTATTCCTGTTGTCGCTGCGGTATAGTTGGCTGCTTTATCGAATTATTGATACGCTTGATCCTTTCCTCCCACGCTGCAGCACGCAGCCAGACGGTGACGGTGAGTTTCTGCCTTTAAGGGCTGAAGGGTGAATTATGGTTAATGCGCACATGGCGTTCGGGTATGGTCAAGTCTCTGGCCGATCGGACAATCGGGGACACAACACGTTCGACATGGTTCGCATGTGCACGGCTTATCGGCATCGGTTGATTCAAACAACTGGGTTCGTTAATTTTCATGGCCCCGGTCATTTGTCTCGTGAGTGCAATAAACCACTCGTGCACGGTAAAGTTCCATTCCTTCGCTCACGGTAAGCATTGGAGCAGCAGCAGGATTGATTAATTATTTTATACAAACTGTCAACGAGGATTGCGTGTTGCTTCAGGTTGTGCCAGCGATAAAAAGATTATCCTCCATTAATAGAGGAAAATGTTCTTACATGCACTATTCATGTTATACATGAGGTTTTTAAACAACAAAAGCGGAGCAAGAGTATAGAAAATAAGCTGCTATCATAATTGAATTGCCCATAAAAAAATGTTAAAGCGTAACTGATAAAAATCAAATAATTCCACGGTCCACCATTAGTCATTTGATCGGCTGTTTTCGGGGAAACTCGTTCAAACGTCCCAAAACCCACAAGGCCAGATCAATTTTTACAGGTAAGATATTAACTCTGACGCCGATTAAATTACTCGGTGTTGCATTACCTAGCAGCAGGCTTCATCTCCATCGTCAAAACCAACCAACCGAACGACAGAGAACGCGATCAACGCCAGCGGAGTGATTTGCATGAAACAAGAGACGAACCTCGAAAAAAACATGTCGATAAAATTCCTCCAACAGTAGCTTACGGGCATTGCACATTTTTTTCAGGGTAGTATTTTAAAGATCTTAATCGGTCGCGCGTTTTGCAGAAAAAATGAAAAAAAAAACGGAAAACCGAAGAGGAATTTTGCAGTAGCGTTGCGACTATTGCGGGCGATGATTTACGGTGCTCGTGCCGCTTACCAATCAAAAGCTGGTAGAAAATAGTGCACTAGAATAAGTTCGGTGGCATAAATCATTCCCCACACCGTGACGGATGAACCGCTAGCATCTGTAACAGTACGCGATGCGTGCGTTAAACAAATCGCCACGCATAGATCGTCCTTGATCCCGTTTTGCTCTGGTTTTGTTTTGGATCGTTGAAAAATTGCATTCCCTTTGGCGGGATTTAGGGATCGTCTCGCAACGCCGTAAATGACGTTTGGTTTTATTTCTCTTTGTGATCTTGCTGATGGATTGATAGACAAAAGTTGTTCCACTGGTGCATCGCGGTGCAATTTGTTGCGTATGTTTTCTTTCCAATCCTTGGAACCACCTGCCTCTGCATGGTACAAGCTTGAAACAAGCAGGAACAATCCCGTCCCAATCCCCGATCGGACGGTCGGCTTTCCGCTTACGTGAGGCACGTTTTTATCGACACCTAACGAACGCCGCTAATTAATACCTTGGCATCTGGGGGACTGGGCTGAAGCCAGCGATTCGCAACACAATGTGCCACACATTCCACCATGTAGTTTTACGTCCCTGAAGGGTTGATTTAGATCGTCGTGTGTGTGTTTGCTTGTGGAATGGTCGGAAGAAGGCGCACGGTTAAAGCATGGGAGAAACATCATAAAATAACTCAATGCACCTACAGGAACGAAGGTGCTGTGAGAAGAATCGTGAATCTTCCTCGCTCCGGGGGAGGTTTGTGTTAGATGGAACGCTCCTTTGGTGGACACAACAATTCCCGGCGGGGTCACACGGTGCACATGAAAGCCCATGCCTAACCTGTTGCGTGGTTGGTGCGTAAAGGGAACCCAAGTGTGCCCACGGGTTGAGGCACAATTTTATTTATTCTGCACACTAAGGGCCCTGCTAGCGCAAAGCTTTAATAATGATTAATGGTAGGCTTTATGTGACCGACTTATTGGTGGGACCTAACAAGGATGAGCAAGGGAATGGGATGCGTTACAGGACAGTTAAACATTTCAATAAGACAATAATTGAAAAGTTTATAGCCACATATAAACATTTTTTGAAAAAAAAGCATAAATATTATCATCCTGCATCGTTACCTTGGAAATCGATTCCGTCTGCTCCGAAAGGTACGTAACGATGTCGATCGTTGATGAAATGATCGTTCGACACGCATAGGTGTTTAAAGCGAAAACACTACTAAAGATATAAATAAAAGAAACATTTCATTGTCCAAAATCAAATGAAGATAAAGTGCTTCTTTCCTCTCACGTATTGAGGTATCATATTATTTTTTTTTTTGTTAATGCTGTGAGTGCCTAGTGTCCTCCTTGCACCCATTCGTACCGCTCCACCACACGCATGCTGGCCGGGGCGTAAATGAAGAAAAAGTACAGCAACAATTGCACAAAATTAAACCAATTTAAATGCACGCCACTGTCCCGGTAGGTAATGCGATACTTCTCACGGCCACCCGATGACATGTGGGGGGTTAAAATATGGTTTCGGCCCTTCTGTCCCTGGAGTTCCCGAGCCTTTTTCCATCCAATTTCCGGCACTGCGGGTCAGTTAGGGTGCTCATTTTCCCCTTGCCGGTGTGCAATGTTTAAAGCAAATTATATAATTAACAATTAATCATATCAACATACGTTGCGTGCTACGTACGTTCCTGGACACTTTGCGCGTTCTTTTCGGACGTGAGCGTTTTTTTAATGCATCCCCCTAGCAAGGAGAGGCATTTTTTATGAAATATTTTTCGATCGATCATCGGTAGCCGATTTCTCCTCAGGAGGATTGGGATCGATTTCGCAGGATGTATTTTTTCCCTCGTGAGTGAGATAAATAATGTAGCAGAAAGATGTTTTGTTTATTCTTTTAACCTCATTTTAATGTCGGTCGTATTACAGTTTAGCCTTTTTTTTAGTTCCTGTTGTCTGTTTTTAAACCGTGCTGAAATGACGTTTTTCATCGTATTTTTCTCCTACTTGAAATAGCATCCCTTTGTGCGTGGCTTTATTTTAATTCATTTAACATGTTTTTTTACGGCACGTTTGACTCCGTCCTGTCAGCGGCGCAAGCAACGGAAGAAAACTCCCTTACAGGGATTATCGCACATCAGCATGGTTCGGTTTCACTTGCGCCCGATCGCTCGCGGCATTGCACAATCGAAACGTTACACGTACCCAGCAATGGTCCGATCCCAAAAAAGGGGAAGCAACGGTTGCGGTCCCAATCGGGAAGGAAGTTTATCTCCTACGGGTGGTGATTAATAACGATACTCCGATTGCACTCGCAACGTGCCTCGCCGCCCTAAGAAAAAACTCCCGATATTGGTCCGGTATGCTTCGCTTGATGGACTTACGCATGATGTGTAATTAATTTGCGTCGTCGAGTGTGTGAGATGATGCTAAAAGGACTAACGCACGCATGTACAACAACAGCAAAAAATAAACCTCACATCCCATCATCCCTGTGTGGTGCACACTATGGGTCACTGAAGGGCAGTCGATTCGCTTTCGGCAGCGAAAAAGATGATTGATCATCGTTCACGCTTTGATTGGAGGTAAGCAATATCTGCCAGTCGGTCCAAAGTCCCCAAAAACTGCGTGCCCAGAGTGAAAAGTTTCGCGAGCGGTATCGGTATCGGTTCGGTGTACTAAATTTTCCCACCCCACCAGAGATACAATCGGATACTCGCGCAGTACGATCGGTGACATGACCCCGTCGGATAAAAGGACGTCTCGGAAAGTACGACGACGAATGCGGTCACGTTGTGCGGATCGCAAAATTATCGACGATAAATTTCCCGATCTGATAATTTAACAATTTTCTTCGGTCTTGTTTTGGGCAACGGCTGGCTCGAGTTTCTCTCGCGTCATTTTGTGGACGGGTGAACCGAGCCGAAACTGTGACGGTCACATTTTCGGGAAGCCCGGGATGGATGTTTGGTGTGTGGACCCGACAACTAGTCGACGTTTCGATGAAGATTTATTGATTTGGTTAACTGCGCGCATTCAGTTCAAAACGCTCAAGCTTTGGCTGCGACCGAAACGTATCGAGCGTCGCTTTATTTGGTGAGGTTTTACTTTTTTTTGAAGTTGATTTGAAGCATTGATCGGTGGAGTGATTTACTGATTCGGTTTGACGAGTGCACTCCAATGCTGTCAAGCGTTATGGATTGATAAAGCGACGGACAATTTAAGGAATGTTAAACGCTAAAGATTGGAAAGTTTTCAAATCACACCAATGTTTGTTTGGTGTAACCAAACATGCTCTTCGTGACAGTTCAAATCCGTTACTAGTTTGAAGTGCTTTTGTACCCTGTACATTCTTGAAGATTAATTTGCCAAATTTTGTGAAAAACATTGAACCCATGTTTAAAAAATATCAAAACATCCTATAATTACTTAATTTTCTAACCAACTCCTTTGAAATCAGCTCCAGAATGAAACCTCTGGCACCAATTGCGATGCGTCAAAACCCTCCGGACAACAGTTGTAAAACTCTTATCAGCTTAATATGGCAATAAATCAATCAACCTCATCCGTATAATGCCTCCCTTCTTCCCCTCCTCATCAACCCTATACCTGCCAACCACACGATCAGTCTATCAAACGATTAAGGTTCGTGCAGAGCATTACCTGCTCGTTTCGATGAAACACTCATTACCCAAAATCGCTCCTCATTAAACGGTCGCTCATTTTGGCCCGCGAAACAAGCCGCTTAAT
This sequence comes from Anopheles marshallii, assembly GCF_943734725.1. Lineage (NCBI taxonomy): Eukaryota > Metazoa > Arthropoda > Insecta > Diptera > Culicidae > Anopheles > Anopheles marshallii. Next base: position 30,582,028 of record NC_071327.1, on the reverse strand, counting down.
ATCGTAAAAGTATGGCGCACCCGAACCATCTTCTACCGAAAACCCAGTACCGGTCTGGTGTTGTTGCATGCGCTGGGCGCTTAATGAAGTCATTAAGGAGGAGATGGCTGCTTCATCATGGCAGTAGGCACGATGACGACGGCGACGACAACGTATTATTATTAGCTGAGGGATTTTTTATTTCACTTCTTGAGTGTTCCAAATAAAATCATCACTCCTGGGACGGAGTGTCCCGGGGGCGAGATATTAAACATAAGCCTCGAATTACTGACATAATGTTGGATGGAATGCGAGGAATGGGATAACAAGCAATGCGTATGGGGGCTCACTGGGCGAAGGAAACGAATTACCTCACATGTCCGATAATGCACCACTGTGACGTCCTTGCCCATTGACGCAATGGAGTTTAAATGGCCAGATGGAATAAACTCCTTCCCGCCAAATTTCACGTAGGGCCTTAATCATCAGCTCAGTAAATCAATCGTAACTACCATTGTTGGATGGTGATTTGCAAACGACATTGACTCATATCATCATCATCATCATCATCATACGCTTCACATCGACCCCGGTTTTGCTTGATGTACGAAGCAAATAAAAAAACTGGATCACCTGAAGGTGTCCAAAGTGGCATCGAAAAGCAAACAAACCCCATCAATTGACGAGCAGTCAAATGCGAGGAACCGAGGGCGCCACACCAACAACCACGAAAATACCTCCATCTGACGAGACGATCACGATCACACTCGCTGCGACGCGGGTACAATATTTGAATAAACCTAATTTACGGCTATCAATCTAATGTTTTGACGTATCCATAAATAATAAGCACTCGCGCGCAACCATTCGCGGTGGCACTACTTGCACAGGCGCGCGCACACGTTCGCACACCCAGGGAGTTATCGCATGTTGGGTGGACTTGTTACCAAGTCTTGGTGATTTTTTTGCTGTTGTTCCGCCATTTTTTCTCGCCTTTCTTTTCTGTGCTCTCGGCGCAAAAGCGTTCATTTTTCATCCTGCAACCATGGGGTTGTTTCGGTTTTGTGTCATCGAATCGAGTCGATTGCTCAATGAGTTGAAACCCTGCCATAGGGCCTCTCGTCATTTGAGCTCGTTACCATTCTCATCCGTTACCGTTGTTACCGAAATATTGTTTTCCTATTCATGTCTTACAGTGGTTGAATTTGAAGCAAAAAAAAATACACATGCACACGGGGGTTCATTGTCAGCTCCATCAGGTGTGGGACATTGGTAAGACATTTTTTTTTAGCAAACCTTCTTTGCTTTCACACAAGTAGAGGCCTTTCGGAACAAAAAACCCTCCTCATCCCGTCACGAACGGATTCGTCGGTAACGAGTTGACGCGCACGCCAAAACTCCACACGCGATCGTCAGCAACTGGTTTCTGGCAGAGTGCATGCAAACCCACAGCGTTCGATTGCTAGATTGTTACAGTTTCTAGCCACTTTATTCGACCTTGGTTGGAATTCATCCGCCAAGGTTGGTTTGTCGGAGCAGAACACTTTACGGGGCAGGAACGTGAGAACGCGCGCGAACCGTGTCCTTTTGCCGGAGGTTTGCTCCATTGACAGTTGATGGACGGGAAACCCGTATCGTGAGCGGAAGATCATTTTCAAAAATACCCAGAACGGATGAAGAGGGATCATCGAGAAGTGAAGAGAGCTGTTAGATGTTGAAAATTTGTTTGGATACTTTTGCGATGTTTGTTTCGTGTGTTTCGAGCGGGTTCGTCGTCTGGTTAGCGATCGCGTGTGGTGTTCAGCAAATTAGTTTCTAGGAACAGTTTGAGACAGAGAATGGAGCTGATTTGATCGATCGGTTTGAAGCTTGTTGCGCAAGCTGCTCCCTCGCGCTTGATTTGCTTACAATTTGATATATTGAGGCGCTTGTAGGATATTTTAACTAGAGTTTTGTTTTTGCATTATTAAGAACTCAATACTTTATTATTTAAAATAATTATTTTGATTGCTTCTAAATATTTAATAATTTTGGAGGATTTTATAATATTATGTCTATGCTGAAACGACACCCAAGATCATAATTTATCCTGAATTTACAAACAGGGTATTTCATAGATTTCAATCAAAAGCGCTACACGTCTTAGCATCAGTAACATGGTCTCATTACATACTAAAACAAAATATTTATCGCCCCGGGGACCAACGGTGCAAAGGTTTCAGCGTCAATCTCTCCGAGACCCCAAAAAGCACCCATGATGCTGCACAACCTACCCGTGCCGCACGTTTGGCGCGTCGTACGATTAATAAAACCCACGCATGCATTTAGTGCGATTTAACGATCGAAACCGAACTAGCAACTCCGATAGTCGCACAGCATCGGATCGCCAAAATGGATTCGCCACAAGGGTTTTGAAACAACTGTGCGAAACAATGCCTTCAATGGTAAAGAGGAAGTTAAAACTTCACTTCGAGGAGTGGCCAGTGGCTTCGAGAGCCGCACGGCTCGGGGAATGAACTTACGATAAATTTGCCGCCGTCTTGGCCCGGCATCGATGTCACCCTTGGAGAGGTTGCCTTAATGTTGCTTTTGTTATGGGCAAGTCGTCCCGGAATGATTTGTGGGGGTTAGTATTCGATTCGTGAACCCAAAGACGACTAGGCGGTTCGTCCGATTGCTGTCCTTAGATGATGGCGGTTACTTACCTAAAAAGAGAAGAGAAGATTGAGCCTGTGTTTATGTATTGTTTTACAAATATGCATGAATGCGTGTGTTCATGAATACATAAAAATACGCCTGTGAGCTCCAAACCGCCCGAAATGAGCATAGATAAGATATAGGTTTTCTGCATTAAAAGACCATCCCATCTGGTCGGTTTCCTCACTCTTCACAACAACGTGCGAATATATAAAGATCTACAAATTGACTTAATCCATATCTACGTGAAAACAACAGCAAAATGAAGCCGATCTCGTGAAGCCATCGGGTTCGCCATCACACCTTCAGAAAGTCGCAAATTTACGACCATTTTCACACTGGAGGTCTTCAGGAACTCATTCTTTTTTGCTTTGAGTTTTTTGAAGTTATAATGCCCTCTGAATTGCTGGTGGTTAGCGAACAGGCGAAGATAAAAAATATGGCAGAGAAACAGATAAGTGAAAAAGAAAAACAGCATACGCAGAACGCAAATCGTCTCTGTTCGATTCCATCCAAAATGGACCATAAATTCGAGCATTAGAGCAAAACCGTTCAATTTCCGGTTTGCACCTATCGATTGGGTTGCTTCGATGTGTTATTAAGCTAGCGAAAGAATGCACAATGGTCGCGTCCCGCGATCGTTTAATCAATTACCGTAAAATTCGGTCAACATTCGAGTTCCATTAAGGTGTCGCTTACCAGCAAGTTTTACGCTTGCTTCCTTTTTTTATTTGGTGAACGGCACCTCCCGGTAGCTGAAGGGTTTGCGTGTTGCAGATTTACCGTTCAGAAAGCCACGGTCAGTGGTTGGACCACGCCAGCCACGCCAGTTCGTGTGCTAATGTGCTTCTGATGAGTCATTGTTTGGCTGTACGCAACCGGGCTGACCGGCGTAATGATCGGAATCCGTCCAAATGGCTTCCAACGATGACGCTTTTATGAGTTTTCGATCGTCCCGCGGTTGACGAGGGATCTCGAACTGACTACCAAAAACTCCTAGCGTCATGCCACCATGCGGTTGCGAAATGTGTTTGTGAGCCATTGATTTTTCTATTTTATTTTCAAACCCATTTTAGGTTGCGTTGTCGTTAGTTCGAATAAAAAACAGGCGAACCCACAATGAGCGTGCTGCTCGTGAAGAATCGTACCAGCAACAAGGTAACAACATGGTGAGAACAACATCGAATCATAACAACCCGCACACACCTTCCACCCCAAGCGACCGGTCCGCCCCTAACGCCTGATTAACGGCGTAACACGAACCATGCCCCTCGCACTACGAGGAGGATGGCGGGAATAGGTGTCAGTAAAGGCAGAGGAAGCTCGAGAAGATGCGTGCAGCACGGATATATTGCAACCGATTCTCCAAAATACTGGAACGCCTGGACGCGCCTCTGGTGGATGCTTGGGAAACAAATCCGAAACACGCGCACCAGGTTCAGGCGACGAACCCGCAGGCCAACGCGAACGAGAAAGAGAGAGAGGGAGAAGGACGGGGGAGGGCCAGAAAAGGAAAGGAGCAAAAGCATGATTATTATTTTTACCTTCTTCAACCACCCGATCCCCGCGATCGCGTTAGATGAATCGCGGCGATCGCGTATCATATTATTTAGCGTTCGTTATTATTCCGCTGATTTCGGGACGGTCGTGATCGGTTGTCCCTATTTCCACGCGTGTTTCCCTCCCTGTATGTCACCTCATCTACCCCGTTCCCAGGTGGTTGGCCCGTTTACGATGTATGTACACCCGAAAAAGTGTGGGCACGGAGAGCTTTTTTTTTCTTTTGAGCACGGAAATTATGATTATTCTTTTCATTTAACTTTTGCTTTCAGTTTGATTTCTTTTCTTTTTCTCTCGTTGCCATCATTGCCATTGCGTAGCTATATTTTTCGGGTTGTTATGGATCGCTGTTGATAGCGTGCGATGAAACTGATTTCATGTCAACCCGGTAAAATAGAAAGTGAAGGTTCAGTGAATCACGGCGATCAAATTAGATACTACCGTATCGGATTTGGGGGTTTTGTCCATTGGCCTGATTCTGATCGCATCTGATGTTCAGGAATTGGTGGGAGAGTTTTATTTTTCAAGAAAGAGAAAGAGAAGAAGAGATAGAGAGGGAAAGATAAAGAGAGATGGAGAGAAAGGGAGAGAGGGGAAGTGAAAAAACCCCGGTTCATTGTCAAGATCGTAAATGATGATCATGATGGTGATGAGGTCGCGGGCTAATAAGAATCACATCTAACACCCCCAGTCACTGGACTACTCGGTGGGCAGTTTTGTATCGTGATCGACACGACAAAAGTAAATCGATCATATTTTTTAAACCCTCCTTCTTCAAACTCTCCCCACCCTACCACGAGGGTTTTTCCGTGTGGTCGACACTTTGATCGTGAGGTTCGTCGCCTGTGCGACAACTTAAATCTTTCGTTTCTGTGAAGCAACGCTGCGAGCGGCAGATTATTATTACAGATCTATTTTTCTCCTTTTTGGGGTGTTTAGTTCGTGTATCCGCATGCACAACCGGAACGGAGTATGGATGCGATGCGAAAATGTGTTTTATCTATCATTCGAGCCTGCCGGAATTTGGTGCCCCAAAATAGGTGAACGTTTGGCTCGTAATGAAGGCGACCTTACGTGAGCCCCATCTGAAACCCATTGGCAGGGTGACCATAGATCACCTACCCTGGCGAGGTCCAGATTTGTAGACAAATTGACAGGAAATGATATGGTCGGCCGCGGGTGATTTAGCCTTGGCGGCACGCCCGATGAATTATTGTAGTTAATCCGATTGACAAAACTATCCTATATGGCCATTTAAGATAAAAGTCTTAACAATTTTCGTACAGTTCAAGGGTGACTTCAAAAAGGATAAAAAGACAACCTTCATGGGTTATTCTTGTGACGAGTTATTCAACTCGATCAACTCTATCCAATTAATAAGATGTTGGGAAAATTATTTAAATGTAGCATTAATATTTCAATTATTCATATACTCATTGTTAAACGCGTTATCAGCACGGTATCCATTACGATATATAAAGAGATAGATCGATCGACTCTCAAAATTCAATCCCCATAGTCGGATCATCAATCAATCACGGTGACATATTTGCGACACTTTTTCGTACCGGGGAGAAGTTTCTTTATGCGTCCACACGATAAGATTATGATGAATAGGAAATAAATTCACAGCATTACGGAGTCGAGTACCGGTTGTCAAAACACTCACTTATCGACCGCATACTTATCAGTGTTTTTTCTCGCTTTACTGTACCGTACTACCGAGTAGAGCCTCGCAGGCAATTAATACTGCCTTAAGAGGGATGATTTTTTTTTTTTCAAAAAGAAACAAGAAGTAAAATAATCTCCTTTTGTTGCTGTCTCGGTAACTGTGAAAGTCAACACACCCCGAGTGCAGTGCAGTGATGGGAAAGAATGCAGTTGGTTTATGTTGTTTTTCCCCTTCTGGATGCATTTAATCAGCATATAATGCTTCACTTACAGGGCTTAATGGCATGACGTGAGCCACCAGATGTGTGTGTGTGTGATCGTTCTTGAAGGATTTTCGGCACTTCGTATCGGTTTTTACTTCTTGCCTCGTTTTAAATCTTCACCCCACATAATCTTGCTCAACAACATAAAGCCACCCGGGGAGCTCATTTCACGTGTGTCCATCTTTATTTTCGTTCACCCGTTGCGATTGGCCAAAGTCAGTCAACCTGAACGATCACCGTTTGTCTTGCACGAGGTGACCAGAGGAGCAAATGGTGGAACGGATGGGAAGAAGGTGTGGGGAAAGAAGTGAAATTTGACACCCATAAAAAATGTGCCCGAAATGCATCGCGATGAACCGAACCGAAATGCACCGAGCGGACAATTTTGACGGCTGAAGGTAGACATGTAACAAATCAATTAATCTGCGAAATGTAACACGCCACGATCCGGTTGATCCGTTTATGCGCGATAAGAATGTGTTTTACACTGCACCGCACACATCACACCCCCTTGCTGGCGTGCTGGGGCGGGGGGACTGATGCTGCCACCCAGTACAGTGGTCGCCTGTGGACTGACAGCTGCATCGCATTTTGGGTTATCTTCCTGTTCCTTTTTTTAGCTTTACTGTCTTCCATCTCCCTATCGGAATAGGTGGGAACACAGTGAAAGAGTTTTATGGCAAGCCAGGGCTACACAGGCTTTTAACGACTGGTTGGATTTCGAGGGAAATTGTGTTGATAATCCATGTGGCAGTTATGGATGTGGCTGGGTAGCTCGCTTGCAAAGACGAGCCAAGCTCCTTTATGAGATGTCTTAACATCAATTTAACCAGCACATATTTTTGCACCACCGAAGAATGTAATGTAATACAGTGTAATTTACTCATAACACTTAGTTAGCGAAATCGTTTCTTAATTTTCAAGCCCCCTCCTTTTGCCTGTCACATATTGTATCCCTTTGTTTGCTGTTATCGTTAACCCATAATTCAGCATTAAAATTATTGTCCAAAAAGATTTAGAAAGTGTCGACAATTGGGCGCGCGATCATGCGATCCGTTTTGCAGCGCAGGAAACTGTATGATTACTTTTGGGGAGGGTTTTGGTTAAGAAAAAAAAAACATCGTTGAATAATAACAGTAATAACACAGCTGACCAGCCCACTATCTTTTCGGGTTGGGAGTGGGTACATCTTTTGCGTCCCAAAACAAAGCATTAATTAAAATTGATTTATGTCGCCAGTTTCGTTCGACGGTTTGGTACGAAAGCACTTTAACGTGACGATCCTCGTCGATCGGCGACCGAGTGGAAAATCCAAACACATAGAAAAGGAACTCTTCTTCTCTTCCTTTCTTTCGTTGCTTATCATCACCCGGGGCCTCGGAATTCTCATCGCGTGGATTTTTTTTTATTTCGGGGCGGGTACGAATCGTGATCGCTTCGAAATGATCATAATTTAATACTTTAATTAAAATATTATTGCTTAATTACCGCGATATTTTATTTTGACATATGAATGCATTCGACGCCAGTCAAAAAATGGCCTCGGCAAATCTGTCCTCTTTAGTCTTTTATTTTTCGTTTTCTCTTATTTGCGTCGTGGCCGTTTTCCTTTCATACCGATATTTCGCGCCTGTTGGGCCCGCAGTGCGGACTTGCGGACAGACCGAAACCGCATTAGCGTCATCGCAACGTGCGGTGCCACATGTTGACGACAAATTGAATGAAATGATCCGCAACCTACCGATTCAATGGATGGGAAACATTGAAAGGGGTGTTACTGTTCGCACACTGCTTCTTCCCCAATCAGCCAGTCCCGGGATCGTCGGGTACGACGAAAAAGCAATAATCATACTTGAGCTTTTCCATCGAAACATGCCATTGAGTTTGTTGCTTTTGATGGAGTAGCGGTGTCTGTGTATGTGTGACAGGTTAAATTGCATCCCGGTATTGTAGCCCATGCACAACAAGAAACCCAAAGGGCGAAAGCTAGTGACAGCATATATCGGCCCCGTAACAGCAACCCCAAATGCGCAAACACAGCTGCACCGTCATCGTGCAACGGTAAACGCACCGAAATCTGGCCCACTGATCCCCATTGTTTTGCTGCAGCATATCGAGGAAAGGGTTTGATCGGTTTCAATTTTTGTTTTCGACCTCCCTCCAACCAGCCCTTAGGGAAGTTGTCCCCCCCCAACCCCCCTACCTACCCTGTACCGTTTACTGAAACCCGTCAAACCCTTTGATTGAAGTGAACCGATTGAGTACTGGTGGTGCATAAGTAGAAAAAGCAAAAAAAAAGGTCACTCTGACAATAATTACCGACCCGCGGTGTTTTTTATTTCGACGACGATTTCGACGACGCCCAGGGAAAAAAGTGTTTAATTAAAATTGCCTCACAAATTATTTCCAACCCACTGATTTTCCGCGGTTGCTGGAGGACCATAACCGAACCGAGCTGATACCCGGTGTCGATAATTTTCAATCAACCCAATGCTTTCCGATCAAGATGGCGCAATGCGCATTATGCGCACCCGAAATAGGGCCGCAGGATGTGCAGGGATAGTGATGTCTTTTGTGTTTTATAGACTGTGACGGCAGGCGACGAACCCGATGCCAATTTAAACGATCATAAACGGTCGTTACAGTGCAGTGCGATAAGAATCTTTAATTTCACCGGTACCATGGTTACCAGTGGTTCCAGTTTAAATGATTGTCTTTTGATATGATTCTGGTGCGATAAGGGTGGTGGTAAGGACACAAAACTAGTCCCCCTTTTCACTTTTTTCCAGTTCAAAGAAAAAGAAAAAAAACCGTCACACACTTTTCATGTATATTCTGCACAGATCGCAACGGAGCTCATCAACGCCATCTCTTGGTGGTAGGAAATTTTCAACATTTTTGTTTTTTTTTCTGTGTGTATTGTTTCCTCAGGTCATACAAAATAAAGCGACTAATGAAGGACCTCTTTGTGGCAACCGGCCCGTGTGCGGTTTTGTGTATGGATGTGCCAGCACTTGACCAATTATTATGAAAGAGTTGTGTTGCTGCTTTTTTGTTGTTGCTAGTGATGACCCAGAGATTGAGATTCATCTTGATCGATTTTTATTCTTATTGCTTGCGCGTGGTGTTTTTCGTAATGACAATCGGCGTTTAGCATTTTGTTTAATTACGGGAGAGTAAACATGTGTCTTGTGGTTATCAATAATGAGCAAACAGCGAAAGAGGATGAAAACAAACGAACACAATCGCATATAATCACATGCGTGCATAATTAACAATTGATCCGTTCGATTGCAACCAAAGAAATCCTCCTTTTTACATCGAAAGAAGTCAATTAAATTGAATAAAATTGTAGCTTTGCTGGAAAGTACTCAAAAAAACGCAACACAATCACAGTACACAACAAAATCTTTGCCCTAGATCGATTAACAGAAAGCACTAACCATAATAGGATCGATCTGGAAATGATAAGGATCGGTTCCTGTGCGTTAACCGACAGGAAAGTTCGAAGAAAACCACCATTCAAACCAATTGTGCTGGTCGCGAAATAGCGATTTACGCACATATATGTTGCGTGTTTTTATTGAGCATCAAGTGCCTGTTTGAAAGTTGTTCTCGCGTTTCTTTGCTGTCGCAATCGGATATGTGAATTTCGTCAGCCAAAAAGACCCCCCTACGTACGGTTGACAAATAAAACCAAATGAAATTAAGCTGTTCCACTGTTTTTTGAACGGTCTAGCCATAATAATTGGGTTTTATGTAAAAAAAAAAAAAAAATTAATAGTGCAAATTCATTCCCTTTTAAACACAAATTATGACAGTTAAACGAATCTATTCGGCCTTCAAATCAAAGGAGATCAGGAGCAAGTCTTGTTTTGTGCACTTATTTCGAGCCAATCTCATCTTACCTTCCCGTATCGAGGCACCTGATATGAGCGCTTAATTATAAGGCAAGCGTAATGAAATACAAAATAAATTCATTTACGCCACAAATTCAGTTGTTGTCCAGCTCGTGGAAGATGCTGGTGCGCGATGTTGGTGGATTTTTTTGTGTTGCCTTTTGCAACGATAATGGTTCCATTGCACCTCTTGATGAGCCTGCTTGAAAGAAGTTGGAAGCCGCTGCTTGAAAATTTCACCTTCCTTTACCGTTTTTCGGGCACTTTTGCCTTCTTTCTGCTAATGCGCTGCTGGTGTTGCCTGATGGGGTTGATGCCAGAGCTAGAGGGTGCTCTTCAATTATCAATCTTCGGTTTTTTTCTGGGGTTGAGCAAAAGAATGAGGTCCATGAGGTGAGCGGGCTCCACCATACCGGTGAAACCATTCAATCATATGGTCATCAACGTCAGTCACACAAACACACACATGCACACAAGCACGGGGTCATTTCGGGCGTCAGTTCAGCTCGTTTTCCTTTCTACGGTACTGTTTTCTTCACGATCTTTTTTAGTCTTGGCCCTGTACCTCTTCGTATGCCGCTGCGGGCAAGGTTTACTGGCGAAGAAGATAAACCAGTCGCTTATGCAACATCCTTCTGGGATGACCATCCAAAACATTAAAGGAAAGAAGCAAAAACACCATCATCCATCCATCCATCCTGCCCCAAAACGATGCAGCAAACAATCTGCTTCAATCTTTTGTGTACGGGTGTGTTCGGGCCACCGCCCCGAAAAGTATGCTGCAGTGATGCTGCACGTGTTACAGATTTTGTTTTCGCAGACTTTGCGACCTGAATAGCGGCTGGCTATTGCTAGAGCAGCATAGTACGGGTGCTTGTAGCAAATAACTCACTCTCCTTCAGACGTTTAAAAAGATGCTCCAGATGGCTAGCTAATGATCGTAGATGCTCCGCCAGAAGTCTGTTCACCCGAGAGATGTGATGATCTACTTGCCAAAGGGTGGAGCTTATAATTATGTCATTTGAAGGATATGTAAGTACTACCTCGTGGAGCACTATTGGATGGATGAAGATAATTGGATTTACAGTTGAACATTCTCAAGAATACCCACAAGGTGGAATTTCACAAACGCCAACAAAGTAAGCACAAATTGGACGACTAAAAAGCACCCATATACTCATCCTCAAGGAATGCACTCTCACATTACAAGAAACATGTCGAGGGAACTCCACAGCGAGTAATGTCGTGCAGTCGCTTTAATCAAAACGTAAAGACCTACCTTTTAAAGCGTTGAAGAAACGATTTAAAAATCTGTTCCAGTATCATGTAATTACAATCGACAAGCGATCCATTAAAGAAAACTGCCGGAGAATTGTTTTTAATCGAGCGCCCGACTCCTCCTGCGATCGCAGCGATAGCTCGCGATCGAAAGACAATAAGTTTTTCGGGCACTCGATAAGGACACGATAAAGGGTAAAACTTACCGTAAATAGGACCAGGTTATAAAAGGATAAGGTATGTGAGAAGTCAGTGGGTTCTTTTTTATGCATCTTTTAATAGGCAATATTAGTGTGGATAAGATATAACAATTTAACTCCAATTTAAAACATCCATCCCTCTTTGTTCAATGAATATCTCACAGTAGCGTGTTTTAATACCTTCAACATCTTCCGAGCAGCGGCTGATGAATGTCGAATTAAAAACTGTACAAACACTGTCCGGTAGTTTCGACCTCCAACATGCTGTAAAATGAAGAAACATCCTCAGACCGAGACTTGCGGAATGCAACCGAACAAACGCTCCTATGTGTGCCTCACACTGCCTGGGATGCAGTCGTGGGCTGTGGTTGTCGATTAATCATAGTAAATTAAATTTTACAACCCATCTGAACTGGCAGCAGCAACAATTTTGAACGCGTCCAGAGCGTATTTATCGTATCGGGACAGTTCGGGAAGGAACTGGCTTTCGCTTGCGAAATTAATATGACTTATTCGATTGTCCTTCCGGGCCGGGCCGGGCGCATTCATCAGCGATGAAATATTTCGTTTGCCTGGCCCGATGTAATATCGGCTGTAATTGTTGCACTTAGCAATGGCGTGCCACAACAAACCTTCCACGGACTGCACAATGGCGTGTATGCAATCGATCATCTGCACGTTTATTTTCGCCCATCAATAAGGTTAATCTAAATTAATCATCGAAGGACACGGCCCACGAAATATGGGGATTAAACCGGATGGCAAAAAAGAGCGTATGTAACAATGTTGAACCAGTGGGCAATGTAGTATTACTACATTTTAACACATCTATTTCAACTCTAGCGTATTATTGGCAGCGTCTGGGTACTGTTTCGTGTCTTAATAATGCTTCCCTTCTGAGCAGTTTCACCCCTTCAAACGGTTCGATAATTTGTTCACATTCAAACAGCTCTGCTCTGGCATTGAGCTTCTTTTTTCATTTGGGGAACAGAAACCGGATTTTTTTGGGCTACTTCAAATAAGATATTACAAGAAGCTACCGGTCGACACCATTAATCATAATTATCTATACTCAGTTAGGAAGATCTTTTGCGTGGCGGGTGCTTTAAGCTTCCATGCAAGAAAAAAAAACAGGAGCGTAAAGAAAGAAAAAAAAAACTTGCGACAGAACACGGTTGTATCGGTAATTATCAAGCTTGCTTCATTGGGCTCCAACGAGCTGTCTGGGACTGGGTCACTCAAGGGAGGGAAACGGACCTCTGGATAATCATGCTACATTGTTAACCCTTTTTTTGCGCTTGAATTGTTTTTAGTATGTTTGCAAATATGTGTGCCCGATTTCCCTGCGGCACGCACAATAATGCAACATTTATTAGGTGGCTGGTAAGTGCACAATTAATGAAAATCTTGAAATAACACCACTTTGTGCAAAAAAACTGGGAAAAGAAATGTTTTAAACGTACCTACAAAAGAGACCCTAAAAGGTGAAACGTTAAGGTGTTGAAAATGTCTTTAACTCTAAACTACTGGTATTGCTTTTGTTGCCATAAATAAGGAGATGATATCTGTAAGAACCATCAGTTTAATTCAGTCTTATTGTAATATTGTCAGAGTGATTAAGATGCGCTCGTTTGCAACTGTAGAATTTAACTCCATCGCCACACGGTAAGACAAAATCTTTATAATTGGCTTTGTTCAGATAATTGTACATCATTCGTGCAAGTATTTTAGTATTTTAAACTTGGAACTAGCTCTCTTACAATTAAACTAAAATATTTCACAAATATCCAATAACAAGATGATCAGCGGAAGAAGGTCAGTGTAATAAATGAGTTAGTGAACAATTGCTTTTCATCGTACTTTCCGTATTATTAATAGCTTTGATTTACATCTGTAAAGCATGTCGACAGATTCGGAAACATTGTTTTAACGTTCTTTTCGTCACATTTGTCTTGATCATATCGTTTGCAGTTCATTTCAACATTTTCAACCATTTTTCGACAGTGAAAGTGCATGCTCGTAAAAGAATAATTTACGTTGAAAAAATCAATATCCCACACACACAGGCGCGCACGTATATCGTAAAAGATTTACTTAACCTGCTTACTAAAGATAAGCAAATGCTGCCAGTAGAGATAAAGTTAATAAGCATCGTCATTGGATCGATAATGTAAAACACAGCATAAACGCAGCTCGTTAGGGTGGATTTGAAACAAAACAGTTACCTAAACGTTCCCTAAGCTTTATTGCATCCTCGTGATGGAACATGATGTGCGACATTCATAACTATTTTCCTCCACCCCTTCGATTTGCTTCGTGATCGTGCTAAGGTGGATCGTTCCAAAACCACTATTTCCATACCGATCCATACCAACTGCAGATGCGTTTCTTATCGCGATCGTGTGTATTAGCCGACCGGCCGGGTTGAGCAGACCGACCCGACAGCACCCACGGTGTGGGTCGGTGCTCGGTCATCGCAAACGAGAGGAAACCGAACCGAACGGTGCTTGGCTGCGATAAAGTGGCTACTAAAGCCGGTATGAAATTAGCATAAAACCTACGCACGAAATAAGGAATGAAATAAAGCGCACCAAAGGGGATTACTGAAAGTCTTTTTAACACTGATTTAGCGAAGCACGTGACGTGATGATGGGAGCGAAATGCGAAAATGCGGATGCGCTAATCTGTTTCTTTTCTTTCCCTCTGGCACTTCTTGTTATTTTCACTGCCATCGTCCCATCGTCACTTGTTCCACTTGTTCCGCTATGCGAGTGGGGTAATTATTTGGTTAACATTTTTTATTGCCCACCCTCGTGTACATACATTACCCGGCTGTGTACCTTCGCGTTCCCATCATGTGGACGAACGGCTCGAACAGGGAGCATTCAGTGTGTGTTCTGCGCTTTTTTGTGGCTCTTTCTTTCGCTTGGCCTGGTAATAAAATGGAGTGTGCGCCCTGTTTCGTACAAATTGGTTACGTAGCAATGCTACGATCTTTTCTCTACTGATTTTTTTCGGGTTGTACACCCGTTTTTAGCCGTCGTTGAAGACCGCTTTCTGTCTCGTTTTTCGGCAAAACAAACCACCCTCCGGAGAAGCTCATTTGCCTCGAGGTTCTTTTTCTCTCTGCTTCGTCCCCACCCTCGGGGAGCTTTCCCCTCTGGGGGTTCGTGTCCCATTCACCTGCACAAGTCTTTCGTCTTTCGAATGCTAAACCGCAAACGTCCGCGGCTGCGAACGAGCTCCGCCGAGGCCGGTAGTCGGAGCGAAACGGGTTAAAATGTATGAATTTATTCCCACAGTACGCATTGTACCGGGGCCGGGGCATTCGGTGAATCGATTTACTTACGTGAGTGATTGAATGGTTAATGGAAAAAAGTGTATTTGACTATTTGTTTTTAAGCAATCGATTGATGGATTTGAAAGTAAATCTCCGTGCGATTGAGCGTACCTGGGGTTGAATGAGATGCAGCCAAACCGATACCCATAAGTGCCACGATGGTGTGTGAAATATTTGATTCTATTTTTGGAAGCATGATTCTACGTTGATTCAAGCAGTACGGTCTAGAGTTTTGTTAAGCTTGCAAGTCGCGATAAATGATATCGAATAACCTTGCGTGCAGAGTACAGCACAGCAAGCCTGCAAGCAGCAAATGCCGTCAGACAATTATTTATCACTCCTCCACTATGTCATCGTTAAGCACGAAACACTCCATTTCACCTTTCATCTTGCACAGAACGTACAATTTTATGACCCTTTGCCGCGTTCATCCAGGCCACGTCGGAGGGTTTCATCCCTTAACGACGCGATAAGTCATTGCGCGATGAGGATTTGATTGAGGAAAGCTCATCGGGAAGATACTTAGCGATAAGTCTCTCTGCTTTTGCGTTTTCAAAGACGATGTGGTATAGTAAGAGGAAGCAGAGATGTGAACGGGATGTAAGTAACAAGATGGGTGGTATATTAATTTATGCACCCGGGATAGGGTGTATACATCCGCGTTTACCGTCGTATGGTAAGCAGAGCTGAGAGTCGGTAATTAATGTTTAATTAATCCAATAACTTGCTATTGTTTATGTGGCAAGCTTTAATTCCTTTCTGCCCAGTCCGTTCATATTTATATGTTTGTTCAAGTGTCCTTTGACCCATTGATCATATTTATTTTTGCAATCTGCGTCTGACTTCCGCTCGACGTTCTATTCGCGGAATTTGTCAAGGCCGTAAAATGTTCCATATCAGGACATTGCGCAGTCTTCTTACTTACTGAAGGTGATCTCTTTTGTGACACAAGTTCCACAGTGAAGGCAACCTGCGTTGACCTGCGTAGTAGCATCTCAACAAACAACTCTTGGTCCTATTGTGCAGTTTTGCAGCTCCAAATACTCCACCAAAAGAGCTCTTGACGGGGATGACGAATAATAGTCAAAAAATCGCAAAATTCCCCTATTTCAATGCACAAAGAAGGAACTACAAGAAGCTACAGATGAAACCAAAAACCTTGTCACGTCCTTGGCGACGCCACTTGACGGAATCACCACGGGTGCGAATTGTTCAAAAATCAATTGTTCGTACCGGGGAGCGCATACATCGATCAATCTCGTCTTTCACGTCCGCTGCCGGTCGGTCACACCGACACAGGGAAGGGCTTCTCTGTCACGGAGAGCTGATGTACAGCAGACGACGAACCGCAGACCGCATGTCATTTTTAATTGCAAATCAGTGGGGAACGGCCAGCGACAACCACGCGGATGCCTTTTATGGCGGTAGGTTGTACAGTTTTTTTTTTAATTTGTGAACTAAATTTTGTTATATTTCCATCTCAACGTTCTAGCCGTATCCTTGCGAAGGACAACAATGCACGTC
This sequence comes from Anopheles marshallii, assembly GCF_943734725.1. NCBI lineage: Eukaryota > Metazoa > Arthropoda > Insecta > Diptera > Culicidae > Anopheles > Anopheles marshallii. Next base: position 30,565,617 of record NC_071327.1, on the reverse strand, counting down.
CGGATGGAGCTGACACCGTGCTGTCGGAAGGCGCATAAATTCACACCTATCGATGCAGGAGAGCAAATCATTGTGGGCTCAACAACGGTACAATTCTATGCGACTGTAATGCAAGTCAACCGAAATGACCAATTTTATTTGGCTAAGGTCAACCATCAATCCAACAAAACACCGTCTACTGCCCAAGGCAGAATGCAGCGTGACATGGCGTAAAGTGGTTAATAAATGGTGTTTGGTGTTTTGCTTTAGTCACAGTACCACCAAAAAGGATAGTTTAAATTTTATTTGGGGCAATGATTTATGACCATTAATTTTCAACATTTTATGAAAATAGTTTAAATTTTAGTTTAGTAAATTGTAAACCATTAATATGTTGCGCATTGAACAGAATCATTACAAAACCCAATCAACACTTAAAACTCGCCCATTGACTCATCCGGCAATAACATGATGGTGATTATTGCTTGTGTAAATAAAAACAAAACCACACCATTCCCGGTCAGTTCGAGGAACGGCACAGCGTAAGTACGCAACTTTCACTACCGCCGAGAACTAACGGGGCATTCGAACCGATTGCGCAGGTTCCCTCCCTCGGGTGGCAGGATGCTAGCCAAATAAAGTACGCATCAGAATGGCTATACTGCTGCCACTGACGCCACAAACCCCTGCACCACACCACGGTCCACTTTGGACCACCGAAGATTGCACCGGAGGCGACCAGTTGCGATCCGTACGTGCCGGGTGCGAGTGTGCGAGAAGACGACCATCAATAATAATTTATTCAAATCATCCTCCAAACATGCTTTTCCTTCTTTTATCTCCTACTCTCTTTCTCTCGCTCTCTCCAGTTATGGCTACCCATCTCGCACCGTCGAAACTGGTTGGCATCGGGTTTACGATTATTTACAAACCAGAAGCCATTAGGCAACTGTGGCCAGACTTTGGCTTGTGTCCGAGCGAAGGATTCCACCGAACCGGTGTACCCGGTGAGAACGGCTGACGGGTCGTTCTCAGTCAATGAATCAATCGTTTTCGATCCCTGGCAGAGACGGAGCAGATGCGTTCGACAGGGGAGGGGAGATCGGGCTGCTGGGTGACAAATCCGTTTGCGGTTGGCAATTGCCTATCGAATTTAATCGGCTTCATCGGACGCCACCACTATCCTCACCAGGTAGACGATTCCATCTAGTACGTAGTGCCGTAGTGCGCTCGGCGAGTGAGTTAATCGGAACGCAACGCAACCGCTTGATTGTAGACAACGCAAGATGCAACCGTTTCGTCGCGAAGCAAACACGCATTAACCTCTAATTCGTACAGCGTTTGATGGATGAACCATACGTCCGAAAACAGAGAGCTGGTTTTTATTGAGTAAGAGTTGAGTTTTTTGTTATTTAAAAAAAAAACAGAACGCTCGTTTCGTGGGAGCTTAATCTATATTTAAAAACTGTCAGTAATCGATAGCCAAGAAGTATTTCACGCTGCTTATTATGTTTTAAATGCTGAAAATATCATCCAAGATCTCTTAACGAGATTGACAATTTAAATCAAATTTCCTTTCTCGGTGTGCAAGGAAACATCCGTCGCCAAAACCATCTTAAGCAGGCGCTCGTAAAACACTCAATTTTATTCAAACGAATGATACCACACCATCGATTTGTCCAGCCCTGCTTTGAAGCAACATTTTCACCAAATCCCCGCGATCGCAAACTTCATCATCCGCAAACCGATCCGATCCAAAGTTATGCATTTATTTCGCTTTTGGGGTTCGTTCATAAATTGATCGATTTTATCGATCGCGTATCGACAGAAGCCAGCTGCAAGTGCGGATAAATTATTGACCCCGATCGGTTCGAGCGCGGGTCCGAACACGACGTCAAATCCTAATCTCTGCTCGCTAGATCATTCGATCTGAGATGACAGTGAGTTGAGTTTATCTGCGTTTTTAATCTGATTTCGAACGAAGGAAACTCGAAAAAAAAACAAAAAAAAGTACCAAAAATACATAAGATTATCTCCTCTATGAACAGAAGGAGAAAACCTCCCTCGTTGTTGTGTTGCAGACCACCGCAATGCGTTTGTAATCGCGCAACCTTGAAGAAAGAAAATTGACTGTATAATTTTTGTTGTGCATAATTTGCCAACATCACAAAACACTGACGCCATGACCTCCGGCCGATAAATAAACAACAAAACAGTGCGAGCAATTGCCCTGTTTGAGGTCGGTGAGATGTGTTTCTTCGTGTTCACCTTTAGGGGTGTCAACTAATGCACATCACAGCTTGTTTTTTTTTTTTTTTTGAGTCCAGCATTAGGGGTCGAACACTACAACAATACGCACCGTAATGAGAGGGCTGCGGTTAAACAGGCGCAACGGTGGTGACGATGAAATTCATCATTTATTCATTGTTGCTTCCTAGCGCGCAAAGGTAAACGGGGCGGCACTAGGTACGCGTGGCAGTCTCGTCAAATCGTGCCACCCGGGGTCACCAGTGATGATGATGATGACGATTCGCACCGCGAGGGATGAATTTCTAATCGAGAGTGAACAATCATTAGTCAGCAGGGTGGGAACTAAAGAGTTCCGTGAGTTTTTTTTTCTCCTGTCTTACCATCGGGTGGGTCTCTTCTCCACACGGGGGGGTTTAGAGGTTTATCAAGGTGTCACCGGGCCATAATGTCCAGCGGAAGATTAACCTACAACACCCTGCCGATTCGTTTGCGGTGTGACCTTCTTAATGACTAAAAATGAATCGCTCGTTATCTTTTTTTTTCAGTTCAGCCCAAATAAGTCCAAATGATCTTAGACAAACAACTTCGACATTCATTCGTTCTGACCATTGACCATCCTTCAACTTCCGGAATATACTGCTTCTTGAGGTTAAGCTTAAAAATCAAGCCTATCATCCTTTACCTTCGCTAGCGGATGTACTATTCCCAAATGATATAAAGATCATTTGATTGAACCATACTTTGAGTTTTGATTCATTCAGTTTTGAGGACTAATAATAAATAATCTGAAATCCGAAAATATGGCTTTGTTTTAAAAGCTTTGCGTTGTATTATTTCCGGAATAAACATCAAGTTTCATTTCAGTAGCATTTTAAAATCATCCACAAATAGTGAAATAAAAGTAAATGATAAAGAAAGCACTATGATCCGATCCTTATCCATCAATACGAACACAAATTACATGCACCACAACAACATTACAACTTATCGCTTAAACTCCGCTTAAACTGTCCCGGTTTCGTCGGTAACAAACGAGAAACATCTCAACGATTTTAATCGGCCGCTAATTTGTCAACCTTCACAAACACACCACCTCTACTACTCCGAACCCCCCATTTCCGCCCCTATTTTCCCATCCTCCACCCAGTTCTACCTCATCCAATTAATCATCACCCCAAAAAGGGGGGTCGCACGATCGCAAAGATCTGGTGACGAGCTGAAAATGTCAGATTTTAAGTCACCGTGTTACCACCCTTCCTTATCTTATGCGGCAACCTCACACTCCCTCTCTCACTCGCTCTCTCTTTGTGTATTGCTTTGTGTATTCCACAATCCAGGCAAGGAAATGGGTGAAAATTAAAAACGAATTAATTTAACAATTCCGATCGCGAATCAACCAGACGTCTAGAGGGTTTTTGTATGGGAGAAGCACTACACTGGAGGAAGCGAACCGAAGGCGTTTGGGAATTTATTTATCCACCGCACCATAAATGGTAAGTACAAGCTCAGCTCAGTGGTACCCGGTACATTGCGTTTGCACCCATCAACATAGGGATGGGATTTTTTTGTTATCAAGTATATGATAAAGTTAGTTTCTTGTTACACAAAAAGAGGCTCCATATTGAGTGTCGGTTGGAGAAAAAAAAATCATTTCCCCCTAAATGCTTGCACGAACTGAGAGCGTAAAGCGCATACACCGAACTGGGCCTCACATCGAATACTACAGCTGGCAGCTAGTGAAACTGTGCGCAATCGAAGCCGTGCCGTTTGACATCGCATTGCGAAGTATCTCGGTGAAAAACTGGTCCAGAAGTGAAACCAACGCCCGACCTCGGACTGCAACGTGCGACGTGACCCGAACCCCGGAAAGGGGAGCGAAAGAACTCGCGAAAAAATGGGAAAAATTTGGCGGCGTCACCGTCAGCACAGAAGCAACTTCGTCCCAGCCCGGAGGCACGCCGCGCGGTAGAAGCGGAGTTGTTCTCTTTTTTAACACAAAAATTTGGCATTTCCTTGCGTTATTCGTGATGCTGTTCCACCGGCTGACCGAGGCGGATGGTTTTGTTTTATTTATTTAACTCTCGCTTCCTTTTACGGTACGTTTCACCGTTCGGACAGAAGCCGCCTTCAGGATTCAGAGGCAGTGAGTGTGTGGTGAGATGATTATTAATTTTTGCCTCGAGTTCCCCGGCCCTGGGTGGGACAGAAGAATCGCGAGATTCCAATAATGTAACGCAAGTGCGTAAACCGGTGGCTGCACCCGGGTGTTGCACTGTCCTGTGCGTGGCACACACTCACGAACTGCGTTGTGTGCCGCGGGCCAACACAGCGGTTCTGGTGCATGTTTTTGAGGGCCCCTACCAACAAACGGAAGGCATTCAAAACACTAGGTTGCTCGCCAGCAAGGCGCTCCAGCGCATGCAAAAATGTGTGATATGATTTAATTGCATTTACGATTGTGAGTTTTCGCGCACCCGGGATGCCTAACCGTCCGCCATGGTCACGCAATTGCGGTGTTTATGAGTTCACGCAACTGACGTCGGGCGTGCCAGCAGGACACTCGACGGCGACGGCTCAGCATGCTGTCAGACGTTGTATCGGACGCTGTTACACTGTCCGGTTTCGGACGGACGGGGGAAACCATTTGTGCGAATAATCATAATTTATGGCATCGCATTTAATGATTTCGAATTTTATTGTTTGCTTTAAGGGGTTGCTGCGCGGTTTAAGGGCAGAAATTTGTAGTAGTAAGCTTACTTTTATAGGTTATCGAAGCAGTAAAATGTTTCACGGTTGGTTATGCTTCATTGGAACGGCCGTGTACAGTGCTTATCCTTTTAAATGGTCCTAGCAATTGAACCTTTTAAGCGTGGATGCAATTTAATTATGCTGAACTTATTAAACATCCAGAAGAAACTATTTTCGCGCAAATGCCATTACCAACGTTATTTTTTTCTGTTGAATTAAGTAACATTTCTGTTATCTCAATAAATCATACAACACAATTCATAAAGAAGTATTTCAAATGCTGTGGTATTATGTTCGTTTATCCTAAACAGACGATGAAACTTTCAAATCGATATCAATAAATTTGCTCTTATACGTCCAGTTCAGCCATCCGATATCACGCGTGTAACTCGAGCAGATCCTAACCGAAACTCATACTAATCACCATATTAGGCAGTGACAACCGATCGGAACAAAATAGTGCATTTTACCCCCGCACCGGATCAATGTCCAAAAAAGAAGAGAAACTGTTTCGCTTCGGTGCAAAATTTCTCCTTTTGTAGGTTATAAAATGCTCTAGTTTATTGGCATCCGTCATCGAAACACTGTTGGATTTGATCTAGATATTTGTTTTTAAACAAGGATTGCTGTCTCATTAACATACAAACTTTATTTAGATGACGGGGTTTAAGGCAAAACCGCGCGTATCACATCATACGGAATCGAAGAATCACAATGCACGATCAAGACACGAACCTTGGCGATCATATTTACGATGATGAAACGTAACGCTGCTTCAGGTTCGGTATGCAAAGCTGAACCCAATCGGAAGAAACAATATGCCACCCGGCATCACACACTCCATTCTACGCGTTGTCAACCTTGAATGGAATGCGCTGTGCGTCGGTACCGTACCGAGAGATACGAGATCCCTGTCCGGCCAGGCCGGCGCAAGGCCGCGTCCGAGAACATTCCGCCAATCGGTGCGGAACGAAACGGTGCAGTTTCATAACAAAACAAACAACCGGCCCCGGGTGCAATGCTCGGGTGCACTTTCGGTTTCGTTCGAGACGGGATTAAGTTTCCTGTTCTCGATTCCGTTTCCCATATCCCCAGTGTCCGCGTTTGGCTTCGGGTTGTATTTGTTGTAATTGTAAGAGAGGTTTGCCTCGCCGTAAACCTTCCCACCTCAAAGAAGGAAACGATACGACCCGCTCACGAAAACCAGGAGGCTCGACTTACTCGTCACGCACTTCAGATGATTTAGCAATGCCATGATCTTTCCAAACCGTAAACCAGCCCCACACTGCTTAATGGAGCAACAATGTCGCCCACAAACGTGCAGCGCCATAGCTTCATTATCTGGCGTCCGTGGCACTGCCGGGCGAACTGGCCACACGTCACATCGGACAGCACCGTGGAAAATTAATTCGATGTACCAGGTTTCTTTTTATTTGTTCGCGGTTCGATCACTTTGAAACGCTTGTACCGGTGATAAGCCGTCCGGTAAAAATGGAAATAAAAAGCCATATCCTGTCCGGCGTCCTCCAACCGTTCTCAAGGATGTCGTCCACTCGTGTAGGCCGAAGCAACCAAAGGGTTCAATTAGTAGCTTTTCGGGCGGGAAACAAACAGTCAGAATACCCATTTCTTAGCTGAAACCCTTTCGTTTTTAAATCGTCGCAAACACATAAATCAAGGTCCGGGACAGGACTATGGGACCAGGTTGAGAACACTTTTCCAGACGCTTACTGCGAGTAATGAGGTCAGCGAAAGGAAGAGAATCAGAACCAGAAGCATCCAGAACGGCAAACAGGATGGTGGACCCGATTTGGAAGATCTGTTTTTATTGCGTTTCCTTCGCGTCACCAAGGTTGAACCGATGGATGATAAAAATACAGCGCACATGCTGCTGCTGTTGATCCTGGTCCCGCTGGAACAAATTCCTTGAGAGCATAGCTATTCAAATAAATAATCACGACACTGTGGTGGCAGGTTTGTGAATGGAACCATGGCGGACGTTCAGGGATAACGGGTGTGCATAGTAAAGTACGAAAATAAAATACGCAAGCCACCGTACTCAAGGTGGCGATAAATTTGGTTTTCTCGTCATACGAGGTGTGAGGTTATATCAAGAATCCTTGAACAGGGAATCGATACAGACAGCACAGTGAATGCTTTCCTTATCGTATCCTTATTTCGAGGAATGGTTTTACCAAAAAGTCTATCCTCTTTCTTACACTGTACCTGCAGGGAACTCGTTGAAACTTAATTGCTCAATTTTAACTTAGTTCCTCGCAAAAAACATCCTTAAGTTCCTGATCACGATCATTCAACATTCTCAAGGTGATATCAAATAAAGACCTAACCTTCTTTGCACCATCAGCAGGAGTAATTTGTAAAAACAACAAAAGCCAACAAGAAAGATAAAATAACGAAAGCTAAACCGTAATCTTCATCCCATTCGGTAAGTGTGTAACACGGAAGTCCTCCACTTCTGGCGGCACGTTCGTTTGATGAAAACGATCAACCTGCTGCTGCTTCTGAATTTCTTAACAATTGCTCTTGCTTCAGTCCATTTCCAGCATAAAACAAACACACTCATAATTCTAGCCCACCCATCGGCCGTCATGCGTGGTTCGTCGACTGATCGATCTCATCCTTACAGAAGCAGTTCAAGATCGATCGCGCTGCGCTCGTGGGGAGGGCAGGTTATGCAGCCACGTGCAGAGACACTAAATGGCAAACGAATGATTAATGATTCGCATCGTTCGCATTAGAATAGTTTCCTTGCCGCAAATATTTCCCTTCCCGTCCGTCCGCCCTACCCACCGCGTGCAAGTTGCGAAAGGCCAATTGACACCAGGCTTGGCGGGTGTTACATTCGCGCCATCAGCCTACGTACACGATCGCCGCCGGGGCAGATTATCGCTAGCGCACGCCAAAATTTGAAAACAAAAAAGAACCCCTTAAAAAAAATGAACAACTAGTGCTCAGGCACGGAGGGTCCTTCAATTAGCAGGAGAATTAGCAAACGGGACGCCAGAGTTTTGCCGTACCGCCTAAAGGCAAATCAAGGCCTAAAGTATGTGAGGGTTTTTTTTTGGTTCTCTCCTCTACTTTACCGCTTCCGTACAATGTGATTCCTTTATACTTAAAGTTCAGAAAAGGTCTTGCACAGGTGACATTGACAGGGTATTTATTGCACGGATTAATAACGATAATCAAACGACACGGCGGCGCAAAGCGTAAAGACCTCCGCCACGATCGCATTGCGCTACGATATTTGGCAAACGGTTCAGCGTATCGGTGAAGGGTGATTGCTTTGTTGGCTCGAGGTACATTCCGTCACTTGACTTTGCTGCCCAGTAGGTGGACAAAACGACATGCGATCGCCTAGCGCAAGGGGCCGGATGATGAAGCGCTATAAATCAGAAGACACCGCCGAGTGAGATTGAAAAGTTGTGTATGGTTTGATTGAATTACTCGATGTGTACTCTGCCGCAGCACGATGTCACCTTCGGATGATGGAATCCGGTTCTGTTCCCTGGTTTACATTGTTGCCCTACCGGTATGATCTGTGGGAATGTACGAACGAGAGTTGTAAGGATGGAGTGCATTTTATATAAAGATTTTCCATCTCCAAGTAGTTTAGTTAGCTTTCAGTTGCTTAACAAATCAAGGATTTGTGGAAAGAATTGATTTGCCTAACAAATATATTATTGCTCAGTTCAAACTATTTGAGCAGACGAGACGATATGCGCCACATACAACGGAACGCTCAAATTCCTACCATAAACACGCTTCTCATAACTCTTTTCCGCTTCACAACACAACCCGCTCGAAACTCATCCACTCAGGGTGTAGCCAGCCCAAACTCGTCCAATTAATTATGACGAAAACGTTTCATAAATCCCAACCCGACTCTCAGACTCACATTACTGAAAAAACGCATTCCATACGGCAACCAATACGCCTGCCATATACACCGGTTGCGCCCTTCCCAAGGGAAGCGTCGTACAATTATTTATAGAATTTGCGCAATACTTGATATTACAAAAAGGCACGCTAGTCGCGTGTATTCTTCCCCTTCCATCTCCGTCCATTCCGCACTCCCCCGGTCACGAAAGCTCCAAACCGGGTTCGTCGCTTACCGACCGAGCAGCAACGTACGATCGAAATCTTTCTGCCGTAGCGCCTCATTTGGGTGTGCTTTCGGTTTGCTGAAAAAGCGACGAAGAACGCCCGAGGACAAAGCGAATGGTTGTTGCTGGATGTTTGCAATTTCCCTAAGCCACCAACAGTTTCGCGCGGATTAAAGGGAGTGCAAATGGGGCAACGGGTTTCAACAGTATCGTGGATAGGGATTAGCAGAAAATACTACTCTTAACAAGCGAGATTAAAATAAGAAAAGTGAAGAAAATCGTACATTTCCTTGGTGGCTTTGTGAGTATTTTATTTTCTTGCTTCTCGCTATTCTTCTCTTCACATTGTCAGCTTCTGTTACACAGCTAATGATTAGTGTTATCCAATCAGTGCCCACAGATGTTGCCCTCAGGGGTGCTCCCAGTACTACCACTACCGGGCCTGCGGAAGGATGCTGTTTTCTTTTCCTTTCCGAGATCACATCGCCAGTGTGATATCATGCAGCGAAGACACAAAAGATCGACAAACGGGCAACCTTCGTCAATCGCGAACTATATCCACTTGACTTTCGAGCCGCTCATCTGGCCGCACAAGTAAGTCACCCGGTTCGGGGCAAAATTTCTCACGCTCGTTAGATCCTTCCTCCACGGCCGCCGCCGCTTTTAGTGTTACTGCCTTGCCGGTTTCGTTTGTTTAATTATTCTCAAAACCATTTGTCGGCAGCTCAGGAGCTCTGCCGCGTAGATCGCGATCTGGCCCGTCCCCGAATGGCAGATTCGGCTACCCAATTTACATACAGCTGACCAAACAAACATGAAAAACGTGCGATCTTATCTCGGAATACATGTGCAGCGAACCGGTCGGTAATTGTCGATGATACTTTCAAGGGGTTGTGCTGTTTGTTTTGTTTTCAATTTCTGTTTGTTTGTTTGCTGAATTTAATTTTTATTCAAAAGAGCCAGAGAAAATAATTTAAATTCATAACACAATGGTAATATTTGATTAAATTGATCAACTGCTGGAAAACAATTGAGTTACAACAAATGTAGGTATAAGAATTCTTCCGAACGAATTAATTCTATAATTGTTCAAGGACGACCATCTAAAATTAAAAACACCACAGCAATACATCTCATCAAAACCATTTGTCTGCGCTAAGTAATTAGCTCCCAAGGGGTGCCATCCCATATCTTTCCCCAACTGCTTCCCAACAGTCACATCCATAACTGGGGCAACACACCGTAACGAAAATGTCATCGCATTGTACATAAACGAGCATGCAACCGTAAGCACGTCATTGGTGCCGTTCGGTGATGACATTGGTCCTGCGTTAATTGAATCTTTAGGCGTATTTAACATCAGAGGTAAACCCCCCCCCCCGGCTGGCCTTTCCCTTTTTCTTGAAATTTTGCCTTCCTCACAGACAGTTTCGGAATCCCTTCCCACGGAGATCTTCGGTAAGGCGTCAAAATGTTGGGTGACAAGGGTGTGAGAGATTCGAAATATTTACCACATTGTGGAGAACGCGCATCCCAACTGCATCCCGTCCGCTATTCCATTACCCAACCGCATCTAAATGCGTATGAAAGGAATGCGAATAAATTGAACCTCAACATATGGGTGAAAAATACAAAAAAGGAAACTATTCAACGCTCCAGGTCTTTACAGAACAGTTCGTCGAATGGACCAGTTTGTTGTACAAATCGTTTTCGAAGCGATGTCCAGTTTTCAGTTGGCGCCCATCTCGTTATGGCGTTATTAAATGCGTGCCTGGAAAAATGCATCCTGACATCCTGGTGCAAAGGATACGATTACATGACGGTAAACATGGCCCACTTGCTAAAGCAATTATTATGCAAATGACCATCGTGAAGAAACATTTAAGTCACTCGCCGGTGGGTACAATGATGTGCGTCGTCTGCCAAGTCCAGTTTGCGAAAGAAAGCCGAGGACAGTAATGTTAATACCCATCGGTAAATAAAACAAGTGAAAAAAGCACTATTTGTAGAAATTATGTCCATCGCGCGTATTACGCAAAAAAAAAACAGCGCGAGAAGATGGGATTTTTTTTTCGTGGTTTGTAAATTCATTTTTAATTTCTCATTCATCCCCAACGCGAAGAACAAAGATAGGGGTCCCTGCCAGGGCGAGTCTTCTCTTTCGTAGCACGCTCGACAGCAAGCGGTCACCTTACTACTGTTTTGTTAAGCCACTGCATGTGCTGTCATTATTTTAAAATCGCTCCAAATAACAAAAAATAAAACCAGTAACACAATCGAAAATCGTTTCCAGAGAGGCAAAATCGTTTCAGGGGCGTTTCAGGGCTAACAACATACATCCCCAGGCCGAGTGGATGTCCTACCAGCTTTGTTGTGATGATTTTGCTGTGTGATGCTAACCGTTGTACGTTGTACTCTCGGTCAGTTTGTCGGTTTCGCTACGTAAAACAAGGAACCCGTACCGGCAACAGATCTATTTTGATTTTATTGTACACCGCACCAAGGCGTTTTTGTTGGTGTTTTGTTCTGTTTCCGTTCAGTTTCCGTCCATGCAAAAACCGGTAGACTCGTTAAGAGTGCGCACGGTGCTTATTTTGGGGTTGAGAAATTTAAATAAATGATAGCCCACAATTAAAAACCCCAGCAAATAGCCGGCAGTCGGATGGCCACCCGTTTTGTTTGTTTGGACATTTGGCCGGTAGAACACCGTAGACATGGTACACCGTGCTCGTATCTCTGATCGTCTTGCTGTTCTAGCGTGAAATGCGTCTTTCGCTTTTGCAGCATCAAAATTGAGTGAGAGAGGGTAAGAAAAAGAATCACGGAAACTACAGCAAGCGAAAGAAAAATGACATACCAACATACCTGTCCGCAAATGACCACGGCAATTAATTAGCGAGAATTTATTGATTGTTACTCCGCTTAGAAGGAACGCGTATCAGTGCTTCGCGCTGCGTTTTCGAGTATATTGCAACTATTCGCTACATGGAGCGTGTCTTTTTTTTTGCGTTTTGGAGGTGATTCCGGCGCGTGTTTAGAGAAGATGGAAAATTTATTGCAATTTGGCTTCATTAGGCCGAAAGGAAGTGGTTTATCTTGAAGGTGGAGCTTTTGTAAAAAAAAGCGCAAAAAAACAGGAACAATGCACAGAACAACATGCGGAGAACATCGTATAAATTAAACAAGAAAAAAAACTGCACAAACGCACACTGTAACAACAGGTTTAGTGGAGCGGTCTCGTTGCAGTGTTGCTTTTGGGCGTGCAGGTTCGTCTCCTGTGCACGCGAAATTCTATCTCAAGGTCGTATTACCACCGTCGGTAAACAGGTTCTGCAGGCTAGTCCCGTCGCCTGGCGGTCCCTGCAGCTGTAGAAGGTAATGTTTATCTTTATAGTATAGTTTTCGGAATCTGCCACACCGCCTCAATTCCGGTTCCGCCCGATTCGCTTTCGATTTCAGTTGATTCGGTTTGGACTGCGTTAAGTGTTCTACTTATTTTATTTTCTGTCTTGTTTGATTTTTTTTTCGTTATTATTAAATGCAGCTTAACAACGAGACATCTAGCGTGCACTTCTTCGCGATCAGTTTTGTTTGTACCACGCATTACCTCCGTCTATTGACTGACGTTACCGTTCACGGCTGGCGGGTGCAAAGTGAGCCACAAAGCATGGGTGCATGGGTTTTTCGCTCCCCATTTTGTGCGTGTTATGCAAATGTTTGCCGAAGTGCAAATGAATAAATTTCGACGATGAAGCGATAGTGACGTGGGTATGTGGGGGTTCGGAAACCGCCAAAGAGGAACTTCATATTTGGTGGGCACCAGTTTGTATAGCAACCATCTGCGAGAATAATGGGAGATTTGCGTACCGCCGAGTGATCAACAACCGATACAGTTTAAGGTTTGCGCTCGAATCCACCTAAAAGTGTGCCCACCGATCCAACTCAGCGTCATGGGCACTTCACATTCCTCCAATAAGGAATAAACTACATAAAGTTAAACTTTTTTATTACTTCTAACATGTTTTCCATAAAATTAATGTAATTTATAATCTCTTCCACACGATTGGTGTTAAATTGTTTCATTGGAATTTTTATTAAAATAAAGATCAAACTGCTATGGCGAGTGGCAGCAAGGCAGCAAATCAAGAAACACAAATGACAGAACATGTCTTTTCGTATGATAGTTCCATAATAAGACAATCTGTGCAATTTGTTTTATTTTTTTTTCAACTTCCATTCCTTCCAACTGCAACTGCATGTCCCGTGGAACCGGAATACAAAAATAACAGGGCGATATCATTCTCTTCCCCTAAATCGAACCAGGAGAGACTGTTGTTAATGATCTTAATCCATCCCACCTTTATAAGCTCACAGACGTTGAGATTGTCGCTTTTTTTACCCTTTTTTTGTTCACTCCAACGAGACATATTTCTTCCGGGATTTCAAACACCGATCTGATCACAGTTAAGAAAATGCTGTACAAAAAAAACGACCGATACACCCATAATAAGATTGCAGAGTTCTTGTACAGCCAGCAAAACTCCAAACGCCATGCATTTGTCTGACATAGTGATTTAGGTGTAATTAATCTTTGTTTATGGTTGATTATTTTCTAGTTGGTCTGTTTTCTTCCCCATATTAAATTCTTGGCGCTTCTTGCTTTAAAGTCGGTTTTTTAATATGTCGGTTTGCTCTTGCTCCGTGCTAGTTGCAACGCTGGTCGGGATAGGGTAGTTGGTGCTTTTTTATTGTTGTTGTGCCGCTTGTTTTATTTGTTGCTGCTGTCTGCTCTTTAAAATTTTAATTTCCCTCACCGCTTCGACGTCGACTCCTGATTCCTATCGTTACGCTACGATTTAACGACTGAAAAGGATCAATCAAACCGCTCGCCAATCGAACTCCGATTCCATTTCGCGACCAGCTTTAACCCGTGTCGTTTATGTGCTTTTGGTGCGCCATTGTGTGTTTTCTTCACACAGTTTACGTTAATGTTGTTTTTATTCAAAATCAAGAATGCAATGTCTATAAAACTTAACGCCGTCCCGTCTTTGGGTTGCTCGCTTGAGGTTAGCCAGATAGAAGGAGATTGATCTTGATTGTCGCTCGCACGGAGCATGTGATTTACATGTGAACCAACCCTGAGGCTTGTGGAGCAACGTTCCGGTGATCGATGTCGATGATGGCGTCTCTTACCTTCGGATTGTAACCTCCTGGCGACGGTGGCCTATTGAAATTAGATGACTACTAACCCGTGCCGATTTTAGCGGTGCGTACGCTCGAGAGAAAGATTTATATAGGTACGGTGACAATGTTTGAGAATCAAATCCACTTCAAGAAAACCGATCCTTTAACCGAATGCAGAAAACACTCAAGTGTTTTCGGCGGTGGGGAATGAAAAAAACAAACAAAACAAATCGGCATCATATTTCCGGGATGGGATTGAAATTAAGCGTAAATTAGATGCAAATTACAGCTGGCGGCACTATCGTGGGATTCTACCGATGGCTACCATCATCATCATCATTACCATCAACAGCAGCAGCAAGCATCTTGTCATCTACCGTGACTCATCCCAACTCATCGATAAACTCGTGGTTTATCTTCTCCGGGCCTTTACGATCACCTTCCGTCCCGTCTAAATCGAAGGCTCCATCAACCAGCCGGGAATCGCTTACTTTCCATCTTTCCAAACACGAAAATTGTCTTTTAAACGTTTTTTTTTTTACAATCGAACGGTTTGTTGCTCTACCGGTCGCTCAAGAAAGGTAGCTCATTTCGTCAGACACATAATCATAATGTTGTGCCGCGGTACTGTGTCCATCATTCAAAAACAAAAAAAAATAAACCGTCGCTTCTTTACCAGAAGTCCTCGCTACCAGCAGGGCAAAAGTGTTCATAATCGCGACAAAATTACCACCACACGCGGATGAAGCCCCGGTGGACCGGTAATTTGGCTAAATTTATCATCTCACCACGCAATCAGTAGGCCACGAAACAGAAAACGCAACCCTCAGCAACCGGGGTGGAGAACGATCGACCACAACACATACGGTGTGGTGACACTTTTCCTATCTCGCACTCAATCCCGTTTCGGTGTGCTAGGGTGTTTAAAGAAAAAAAGATGCTTCTTCTCGACAACGTGTGTGCGCGTGAAACGAAAGAATGAAGGTTTGGAGATGGACAACAACAACAACAACAACAACAAAAACGCGCACAGTGGTCATATTTTCACAACCGCTCATGAATATGCAAACCAAACGGTGGGATGGATGTGCTCGATCGCGCCCGATGGGCTTTTTTACTTTTGGTGATTGATGTTGAACCATCCAATTCCTTCCTTCACATCAAGGACTTAAGCTTTAGGGCATAAGCGTCCGATAAAGCGCTCGGATTTTGTGCGTGAAACAGTGAATGATTTTTCGTGATTCGTCCATCATTTTCATCCACACGTGGACTAAATACACGCCCGTTCGTGATTTGTGTTTATTGGCGTTTACGATGGCTTCAAATGAGTTTTATCACACGCGATGAGCACACTATGCAGGGTGTGTGGGAATGAGGGGTGGAACGGGTGGAAAAATATTCATCCCCTTTTTTGGGGGATATATGGAGCTGAAGGGGTTCGATCCGGGCGATAACGTTGACCATATGTCTAAGGGCACACTTTCGTTATTTAAGCTCAACGATTGTGTGACCGGTGGCCTGAAATACACCCCAATAAAGAGTGATATCATCGAATTGATTATTTTCCACCGAAAGGATGAATTTTAAAACAGTTGTAATTGGTAACAGCAGATAAATATGTTCCCGGTGAACATAGTGCTCATAAAACTAATTTAGTTTCCATGTCTCATTTTATCACACGATCGAAATATTGTTTCACACCGCGATGCCACGCAGTGCTTCTGTTCTTTGAAATCGAATAACATATTTCAAGTTTATTTCCATTAAAGACGTGTTGTAATCATCGCCGCAAAACTCTAAGAGCAAGTAATTAACCGTTCAAATCAAGCGATTCCTTCACCTTTTTGTCATATTAAACCTCCCTCTCTCTTTCTCTTTTTTGCAGAAATCGATCATGAAATACGCACAAAATATCGAAAATAGAACCGATTTTATCACGAGCTCGCTTCCGATTTTGATTGATTTATGTAACACCGTTTCAGTACCACTGCACCTAAAAGCAACAAAAACAATGGGTGAAACAACATCAGGAAACCGATCTCCATGAGACATATTTTTAAATGCTTCACCCCAAAATTATCACTCGGCTGGAACATTCTCGCAACAACAACAACAACAAGAGCAAAACAACACCTGTAACCAACCCTGCAAGCGTCATCGAGTGTCGCTGGGTGGCAAGCCAAAGCGCATTGTCAGCCCGCACGCGTCCTATGTAACATGTCAAAACCGAAAGTAATTATGAAATCCTTTGCCCGCCCGCTCTCGTGCCGTACCGAGTACCGAAACGCGTACCATCTTTATGGGCAGGATTCGATTTGCGATTTATCTTTACACCCGTTACCGATGGTTTCCCTCTCGGTGAGATGGTAGTAGTGGTGTTTCTTCCGGTTCGTTCCGATGAATTCCGGTGATGATCCAACGATGACGTCCGATTCCGGTACGATGGACGGGAACGGTTTTTTGCGGGTAAAATTAGCATCCCCCAGACTGTTTGTACGCCCTGGGCGCCCACCCGAGTGTGTGTTTGCGATGGGAATGGGAAGCATCGCAACATATCTCTCACCAATTCGATGGGAAGCTCAATTTTCTTCTCACCATAGCAACCTCAGAGTGGGTGGGAAATATTGTGAACGATTTCATTCATAGTTTCATTCTACAAAAGCATTTACGACGGAAAGGATATGGGAACATAATAGGAAGGATGTTTGTGCCCGTGGAAGGAAACGTAAACCCTGAATGTTTGTTCGCTTGAATGTTTTAAGAATTGCTCCATTGTATAGAAATTGGTTAAATAAAATTGTTATTGAAATTAGACACTGTGTTATAGTGATACACATTCTGAACATCACTTAACTTGTGAAATGATGTTAAATTTTATCACGTAAAGCTTATATATTAATGTTTTAAGCATATCAAACAAAAATATACCTTTAAGTAAGCAATGTCCTCTCACGTAAGTGTTACTAAACGCTTCTAAAATTCGAATGAAAAAGATTTTATCCAGATATTTCAACACAATGTTTACGAATTTATTTTAAAACATTCTCAGAAAATCCTTTCTCATACTGTTCCAATTCATTGACCATTTTCTCAAAATAATCCTGCAGTGGATTGGAGAGGTGATTATATAAACCTTGGCAAATCCTGGGACAGAAGAAACAAGAGACTCCCCGTCGGATGCAAAACTCTCATTCTTAATAAATTCCCCATGGTCCCCGAATGCAAAGTGTAGTAACTGAAGCTGGTTTACCTAATCATCCATTGACGCGCGCATTATCAGTACGGGTTCGACGATTGGCAAGTGGACACCCCATCCCCAAAAGGAAGTAACTAGTAAACGGTCACTCGAAGCACTCCTTCTCGTCGTCCCACATCACAAGGCCACGCAACATCGGAATGGGTCGTAAGGTACTGAAAAATTCATTCATTCGTTATCTACCCGTTGCGCTTTACCCGCGTTGATCCCATTACAACGACGACCTCTCCGGAGGCATATCCTTCGCTCGCAAACAGTGCGCGCTGTGTGAGTTGGTGAACATACAATGTTGGTAAAAATAATTCAACGAAAAATCTTTTTTTCTCACCCTTACCGTACACGTTCTTCCGCTTATTGTTAACCAAGGTGGTAGGTTTTTCCTATTATTTTTCCTTCGTATTTTCCCGTATCAATATTCACCTGTCAATTGGCCAGCACACGGCAGTACGCCCCATTTTTCCTCCGATGGCCGACCATTGAAACTTGTCAAGTTTTAATCGAATCGCTGGGTAAGGGCCCCTTGTGGGCTGCAAAGAAGGTGGGGGAGGGGAAGTGTACCGGAAAGCTTGTGGTTTTCACGAAAGATGGACAACATAACAGCCGGCTGGTGACGTCAAATTAAATTAATCGAACGGAACCCGCTGGCCTGCGGCAGGATTACGAGCACGCGTGAGTGTGTGTGTGGGCCGGCTCGCAGCTGCAAACTGGCTGGAAATTGATTACATGACACACACCGGCCGTACTGTCGGGGTCAGAAGCTACTATACGTCCAATGCGTCCTCCTGCCAAGTGGCGTCCCTTCTTACGGCTTCAAATCAAAGAGAAAACTCCCTTCGCAAATCAATCTAGGCCGATTGCAGTTAAATATTAACATCTCCGCTCCCCATTCGGTTGTTCCTATTAACCAACCCTTGAATGAAAACGAATGCACTACCCCCACCCTTTTGGGCAGGATCAGGATGCGTTCCGGTTTTATATAACTGTTGAGGTTTTCTTTTCCCGTCCTGGCACTTACTGAACATCCTACGCTGACGTCAGTCAAGTGTGTTGCCAAGGGAAGTATGTTGCTTTTCCGGTGTGCATCTGACCAACTGTATTGTATGAGTGTACACTGGTGAGGTGTTCACATGCCGGGCACTACCTGGTCTAGGCAGCTTGCGAGGGAGAATCCCTTTTGTCGCTGGCGATAGCTTCTGCTTTTGCGTAAGATTTCGTTAATCGCGGTTTCAACACCAAACCTCGGACTACGGCCTGAAGCTGGAAGACCATTATGAAAGAGATCATTCTAGTGGCGTCATTGTATGGTTGCAATATGAAGATGCACCACAAATAACCACAGTTGACGTAAAACGAATCTTCAGGGTGATTAAATTTGTCTCAAGTTATGCAAATGTGCTACATCCGGTACTTAGTCCAAGGAAGTAGAGTATTCACATACAAATAGTTCACTTGTTTTAACTTATATAAGCAAAATAAGGCACTGAAGTTCATTAGAGGGTGTTTGAAAAAAAAAAAACGTATCCCAGGGTCACGCATTACGATCACCATAAATGTATGCACTTTACTTACAACCTTCTAAAAAGCAAGATATACGTAAAACTTTTGATAAATATCAACCCAACTCGCACGGGCTTCACTCCACTGTACAGGCTTATCGCGCGTAGCACTCAGTAAACCAGGACCAACCGCAGGCGTTGAGGTTAATTAAAATTATCGATAATCAGAGCACTGGAGCTGATGTAGTTATCTGTGTTTTTAAATTAATTGCAACAGCGAACCACCCAAACTGCCAGACTACCAGAGCTACGCAAAACTGTACGAACGATGTTGATGTTGAAAATTGGTCATAACAAACCAAAACAAACCAGCGATCGTTCCATCAAACTGCCGTCTCGAGAGCTTTAATTTAATTTTCTTCTTCGCTGATCGTCGTCATGTGCGTTGCTGCTTTTTCTGCATGCAGACCATTATAAAAAATCCTTTTAGACCCGTTTGGTTGTTTGGAAAAATACCTCTTCTTGAGCAGCCACAGAAGACGCTGCGTATACAGAGGTATTACCTCCGGGGCATGGAATTGCTGCCAAATGGGTTCGTGTGTCGTAAACCTGAAAGGATGGTTAGGCTCCCTAAGTCGAACTCACCCCGAAACGCGCGTAATTAATAGATAACAATTAGTAGAGGCCATCTACTGGCGGTGGTGTTAGTCCACTCGCAAGAGAGAAAAGAATCCCTCCCCGAAAAAGTGTGTTACGCATGCGAGTTGATGTGCGTTGGTACGGGGTTTTGTTTTTTGGTCTTAAAACATAAACGATCTCTGGCCGCAGTTACTTTGCCCCGAGCTTCTTTGTCTCAGACACATTTATCAACTAAAGGACGCCGATGATTAACGAGTGGGTTGCGAAGATGAGTCCTTAGGTGTATTATGACTATTCTTACACGATCCTAGAAAATGGGTTTTGCGATCTACTCATGAAATTTTGCGGGTTAATTTTTGTTCCTATGATCCCCCACATATTCGTATTACTAGAAGGGACCAATAGATGGAACCCTACGGGAAATCAAACAAAACTTGAGTTCTTATGTCTAACGTGTTTTTTATGCAACTTTTTTTCGCTAAAGGAATCTTCTTGAAATGAATTTCATCAACACACTCGAGGTTAAAAGTAATGACAAATAGCTTGTCCGCTACAAAACAAAGTAGCCCTTCCATGGGATGACCATCACCAGCAAAACAAGCAAATAGACCTCAACCAGCCGCTCAGCCCCATCGCATGTATGATTGATCGCACGGTGGACGTGTGTTGATTGTGCGTGGACAGTTTGACCATAGGACGCCAGTTTGGCCGGTTACGCCATTGGAGTTGGCGGGGCCACCTAAAATTCATCCGGTTGCAGTCGATGAAAACGTGCCGTGCCGTCTGATTGACAACACTTCGGCAACCGATGGGCCCAGGCTACAAGGGCTACCCATAGCCTGTCGGCCTGGTAGCCTGTCTAACACTTTCTCTATCCCTCATACGGTCTGCCTCATTCTGCCGCGTGTTGTGGCGTTGGATGCCCCCAACGGGTGTAAAAAATGACAGCTGATGAGTGATCATCTTCATTATGGACAATGTTGCTCCACGGCTTATTTTGAGCGCCCCTGTCGTCTTGCCCGTGCGCCAATGACGCGCCATGTCTTTACGCATGCTTCGCTTATGGTTTATGATTTTCCCCGTTTTATTTTTCACCTTTTTATGCTTCTCCATCCAGGCTGCGTTCTGGGGTGCTATTTTTTTATTGTTCAAAAACCCTTCGCTTCATTACAGTGTTTCGGCGGTTGAAAACATGATTTGTCTTGATAAATTACGGCCGATGTTTGACGTTACACAATTATGTCAATTGGCTGTCCGGCCGATTCGATCAGCGCAAGTGTATGTGTGTTCTTTCCTATCGAAAGTTTTCAATTGCTTCGTATGCTGTCTTCCTTTCAGCCATCCATCCTGCTAGTCCCCTTAGCTTTATAATTGATTTATCGAACCACAATGCACAAAAAGTGATCATTTTTCATCCTCAAACTGGATGCTTTGTATGAAGAAAAAGGTACCGCCAGCAGGCGTTTGATGGTTGTGTGTAAATTAATAGCATGAAACATGTATGGCAAACGTTATGCAAATACTCAATCGTTCCAATCAATGCTTCCAGTGTGTTTCGTATCCATATTTCAAACACTCATTCACACGCATTTGATGTAACAGCCTTTATTCATTCTTCCGCAGATAGGTTTCAAGATGAGTTTAAAATTAATTTTACCATCGTACCAATGTGCTTCTAATTAAAGCGCATACACTCGTTTGAATGATTTTTTTTGCTTAACCAAGCCGTACGTATAGCACAATCAGACGGCACTAAATTATCGGTCACCCAGCGTCGTGCGTTTATGTAAATGAAACCGAATTTCACACGAGCGTCTAACCGCTGCCTAAATGAGGATATACTCTTCGGTACCCGGTACGATATCCTTTTGCACGCGTCGCGCCAACATTATGCAAAAATTGAAACCCGTTTCAGCATCAATAAACCAAACCAAATGGGGCGTTTGTTGCGAAAATTTGTACGATCTGTGTTGCGAGCAGCATGATTAATGATACCAATGTTGCTAATGAATGAAAAAGCTGGGCTACTTGGATGCTATGATTAATTTTACATATGAACTGTTTATACTTCACAAATTTTTATTTTTTAATCAAAACATTTCAAGCTTTCAGTTGTAACAGAAGAGAAATATTACACAACTATTCAAATATTTTGATATCAAAGCACCATTGCAGCAATCGTTCTTCTCATGAGGTGGTTTATGGCTCGTTCATTATTACCATTCGTCTTAAATGTTCAAATAAAATTATCAACTTTTTAGCATAACCAACGTTCCAGCCTATCTGTCTGTCAAACCTGCTGGCAAACAATCAAACAAATCGCTGTCTGTGATGGCAATTAGCGCGAAGTCCTCACACTGCTCCTATCACAAAATGACTGACTCTGTTCGGTGCGTGCGGAAGAGCCTTCGTCTTCGGCCCTAATCAAGACCTACAAATCTCAAGCGCCATGTAACGAGCTGTAAAAATAAAACTGCGTTAGGAAACACGGCGCATTGTGGGGCAGTAACAGCCACGTGAGAAAAAAAACAGATCCAATCAACACGCGGGATCATAAAGCGCCTTTAAGGAAGCGTCTTGATGGGGAAAGATACTTGGCTCATGGGAATAAGCGACAAACGCTCGTTTTGAGCTGTGCTGGAAAGTAACTTATTTTTGGGACATTTTTCTTACGATCTGCGTATGATCGATGACACAGATCCCATGAGAAGCCATTTGCATGAATTTCTAAATATGCAACACCATCTTCTTCACCTGACTGACCCACAGACGAGATTAAAGATTGTGAGCAAACAGCCGCCACATTCCAACCACATCAAAGCAACGTGCCCATCGACGATTAATTTACGGCATCACCAATCTCGGGAGATGCGCATCGTTTAAACAGCCGTAGGGCAAAGTGTAATATGTCCCTTGCCCTGTTCCAATAAAAAAAAAAAACCCGAAACGATAATCGCTCTCCGGTTCCGGTTGCGGTTTGTGAGGGATCAAGCTAACCGGATGCTGATACCGGATCGGGTCTGCATAATTCGGGCAACTTATTTTAAAATCTCAAACCCCACACTCAGGTATATGCAAAATCTAGACCAACCAATTATTTAGCACGGTCGTTACAGATCGGGTTTGAGGTGCTTCCGATAGCAATCTGCACCGAAGTCTCGGGACGGAACATGGCCATTTTGGCTATTCAGCCCCTGCGGGAGAAGATACTTGTGGAAATCAGAGATAAAACCAGCTGAGTCGTTTTTTTTAAGTTCCTCAAACGGTTGGGTAACCACTGTGACTGACGCTCGTCAAGATGCGTCTGCGATGAGTTTCCTTTTTGGAGGAGCAGATTGGACGTCAAACTCCAAATGGCTCCATTAGCTTCCCGTAGAACATCGAGCACGATGTCCGAACTCATTTTGCTTGCGAAAGACCGTCCCAGCGCTTACCGTCCTTAAGAATGCCAAACACGGGAGGTACGCATCAGATTCTCTTGAGAAGGTAGTTTAACTATTCGACTTCTAGAAGCTGTCACAAGAACCTCCGCTATGGGTCGACATAAAAATCGTGTCCCCATGAACCCATCCATAACAGTTTTGTGCCCCACAGTTCAACACGCTGCACGACTCGGGCCACCGGTGCGAATCGAACGCTCCAAGAGTAACCCCAACCGTTGACAACAAATTGTAGCACGTTAACGCATGTGTACTGCTTGAACCATATTTCGATGCTCTGTAGTAGTGGGAATAGCAAACAAACAAAAAAAAAATGGTATAAAATTTAATTTTTCGTACCTCATCGTGCGGGACATTGCGCAGTGACGTCGAGATGCGCAACCATGCTGCATGTTGCGCTTCGGTGTTGGTTGGTGAGCACAAAACACTCCCAGAATTGGCGGACCGGTCGTGTACGGTTTTGGCAGCGTAGCGAACGTGCGCATGCCGGCCCCTTAATAACTGCGGCGTCAGCCCGCCAGCGCAAGTCAAACGTCAAAACCGTGCCGATGCGCACAAAATTCAAACCGGCTGCATACGGTTGGAATGCACTCTAAGGAGCTTCCACTCCTCGTTCGGTGCTAGTTGGCTTTTTACATTTTTGTTCAATTTTTCTTTCTCGAGTCACCCATTTGTCTGTGACGGTTAGGGCACCGAAAATATAAAAAAAAATACTCAATCCAAGAGCCGTACCGTAGAGGAAGGTGTAGCTAATGGAATGTTGAGCAAATGCTTGATTTAGTGCTTGTACACTATGGTTGTTGATTGAGAAATGCTTTTAAGTATTAGCAGTTGAATTTGCCTAAACTACACACGATGCACAATATCATTAGCAAGGAAAATGCATTTCTTTCGCTAAATGTTTTATTTGACATACGAAACCAGCTCTATAATGCAAACGCGAGTCAAAAAGACTTCAACGCCTCAATAATCGAAGACAAATGTTATGTTCACCTGACCCGAAAAGGTGATATTGAATCTCATATTTATGTTTTACGATTAACGTACGACATCTTCAGCTTTAAATTTCATTCAATAGAATGTGAGGTCAGCATGCAATTTTCACCCGTCAACATGGAAAAAGCCAATCAATAAATTACCCCATGAGATTTGATCGTTCGTCAATCAAACTGCGCCTAGCGATAGTTTCGTCCCAAAAATTTCTCATCAGACAACGGTCGTCATCTAACATTTCCGCAAAAATCCATCCGGGCGATTGTTTCTGTCAAAAAGCTTTAAATTTACGACCCATCAAAACTGTGTTGACGGCAACGCCCAGACACGCATTGTCGGTGCGCTCAGATGTCACTGAACCGACCCCAACAAACGGTTTTGTTTGCTTACAAGTCAGCCAGAAACTGCGCGATGCGAAACTTCAAAACCAATTGCCAAAATTCCACCATAACCGCACCTCACATTGGAGCAGGTTTCGGGACGCAGGACAGGAGAACGTATGCTAATAGGAAATTTGCAATCTAGCATAAATCATTGGAAAATATGCAAAAATTAGCAAAACTAGAAAGTGAGCTTCGATACTGGTAGGACACAAGTCAGTGAAACTTGTCCGGTTTCACTTCGTCTAGCGGGCTTAGCAATGCATCTGTGGCGCATCCTTTCGGATTGGGAAGAGAGATTTTTTATTGAAATCTGCAGTTGTTGTCCATTAGATCATTTTAGGGGGTTTTATAGCATCATCAAATGGAAGACGGAAACAACTTTAGATAGGAAATCATTTTTCTTGCTTAATATTCAAATTCTGTTCTGATAGCAAATCAACCGAAAGGTGGAAGTTTTAATCATTTCCTCATGAAACATAAAACCCCAACAGCACCACAGCCAAACTTCCTGCACTGATGTTGCTATAAAATCGCAAGAAAATGAAAGTGCTTCATTGAAACCCCGACCGATTCTCCGTCTGTTTTCTATTGATCTTCACATTAAACACCAAACCTACAGCCAAAGACAAGATGTCTCCACCGAAGACGATTTGGCGACACATCTCGAATTTAGCGAACGGCTACACTCATCGGGAGCAGATTGGTTAAAACAAGTTTGCCTTTTTTGTGGGGGTTTTAGCTCAAGATTTCTTTCGGTCGAAATTTTGCCCCAGGAAAGATTCACTCCGTGCGGCAAGCCATCTTCCAAAGAGAGCACAAACACACACGGCAACAACAAGCAAAAAAAACACTATACACACGCACATACACACACACACACAAAACTTGACCGGTTCCTACCGGGGTTTTGGGGGCCCAACTACGGTTTCGGAAATTGGACGCGTACGCCAATTCCACGTATGGGGCACCACAAGCGAAGTGGATGTCGTAAAAATTTGAATAATTTTATCACCGGACTCTACAGCCGGACTCTTCTCCGTACACAATCACAACGTGTGTGTGTGTGTGTGGGTGTGTGCGTGTGTGTGTGTCTCACAACTCCATTGCCTCGAGAAACATCCGTCGTGGAATGGGTTCATCAGTCGAAAGGGTTTTGGACCACTTGTCCACAAGAGAAATAGACAACAAAAAAAACTAAACGTAAAACCCCTTGAAGATGATGTGCGGCTTTAGTATTCAGTCTTACTCGCAAGCTACAAATTTTGTGACAGTTTCAACTTCACTTAAAAACAACGAGCAAACGGTATTTCGTAAAAACAAATGATCATTACATGCTCATCTTACCGAGTATGAATTTGCTAGCTCCCAAAAACATACTGCTCCCTAACCAATTCACCTGTCTAATCAAGCAAATCGCTTCTGCCTGCGAAAAAGAAAAAAAAAACTTCATCCTCACCGTCCCACCGAAGCATAACCGAGACAAGCTTGTGTTTGGTTTATGGCAGTTCGGTTTCGGCATCGGTTGTTGGTTGGAGTTGGAGGTTGTTTTTCTGGTTTCCCTCGCTCGCTCAAGTCACTGCCGCTCACCTACTCCACCCCTTTCCACGGGTGCGTGTGTGCCTTTGAAGTTATTCAACAAGATTTATGAAATCTCAACTTCTTCACCCTCGGGAACGTGGGGTAATCATCAAATACCCGAAAACTTCGGCCTGAATGCCGTGGACAGTGAGATGGAGAATGCGCGATTCCTCTGGGCAATGGTTAGTGTCGGGGACCGCCTGCGACGGGAGTCAGTGCTTGAGTTAATTAATATTGCAAATTAGATAGCGTACGTAGCGTTGCGAATGGGGAACCTGCATACAATGCAACAGAAACGGTTGCCATGCATATGCAAAGCACTTTCTAAACAGACCCGGACAGACCGATTAATCAAACACGCTAATGCCCACAACCAATCCGATAAAGGATGGCACGGAAATATGCATTGTAAGATCAGAGCTAAGATTCAGGCCGGAAGAGTCACATCTCGTGAAGATGTGATCGTGCAGGTTACTTCTACCTTGGTCGACGATTTTATCTTGTTCGAAAATAAAAAGCTCCTACCTTTTTTGGATAAAGCGTCCAAAGTTATGCAAAAATACTTTCTACCGAGCTCCCTTTGTTGCGATGTTGCTACTGTCTTCGAAAACTTCTTCCGTGTGTTGAAAGGTGATCGGTTTAGGAGTTTTAATAAACAACACTTACCTGAAAGTAGAGAGAAAGAAATGGAAACAATTGATAAATAAGGGTGCATTAGCAATGCAATATGGGTGAAATAGTTAATCGGTCTAAGGGTATGCAACAGTGTGGTCCTGTTGAAACTGTGTGTAAAATTATTTACACAGGATGCACTCACTGCATTCCCAACATCCACGGAACCCAGCTAGCGATAGCGCAATAGAATGTACGGCACCGTGTGTCCAGCAGATCTAATGGGCACTAAAGAAGCCCATGGGATGTCACGCTATCGGTGTCACGATTCGATTGCGGTCATAATTCTCACCCACAGCAAGACGCTTCGTTCACATCCCGGGCACCGCATCGTGACACAGCCGCATCGAATCGTTTTGCAGTTGGGAAAATGGGCGATCTCATTAGAGGGCGATCGGCTCTGCATTCGTCACATATGCATGCGAATCCGGCTGCGACTGAATGTTTAATGTGGTGCGTGCTGCGAATGCAAGCAAAAACCACAAAACGGCAACATTGTTCGCTACCTGTCTGCCTGCGGGCCAATCAAATTGCCATTTCGTGCGATCATTACTGACGTTTAATGAGCAATTTGTGATGAGCACACATTGTAGTGAGTGGAGCGCTAGTGTAAATATTATGTTTGAACGGAATGTTAGATCTTAAACACATTTCGACCACGATAATTCACACGATCGGAACTGCGTCACCCAAATATAGGTGATGGGATTTTTTCTTAAATTAGTAAATTCGTTAGTTTTGTCACAATTGAACACATTTTTTTCTCTGACAAATATTATTTTTAATAAACGATATCATATTTAATACCAATAAAATAAAAATAGTGGACATAGTATTCTATTCATAACATTTGTCTAATTCATGCATTTTTTGCAAATTGCAATAGTGTTATTTTGGACTCGCTATAAACTTCACTGATTGGCGCTGGGCGCCGAACGCGATAATTACGATTGTTGCAATCATTATTTAAAAGATGGGTCTTTAATGGAGGACCTTGAAATAAAATACATTTGCAAGTATTTTGATGCACAACTAAAAAATTGCCGTCACAAAAGTTCCTTCAACCGTATCGGTTTCCTAACCTTTTTACCAAACGGTCATAATCGCTAATGAACGATCAATACATCCTTGATTTATTTTCCGACAAAAGCGTAACCAACGCAAAAAACACGTTACCAGCATACCATCCTAAGTGCTTTATCTTCGCTCCACCAAACCAACGCAACAAATAAAAAAAGCGCCGCACAAGGAGCACACGCACAAAATGCGTGAGCAAATAATAACCTTCCCGCGAGCGAGATCTCCCAACCCCTTTCACATATTCCTAAGGGAGGAAAATGAAAACGGCACCGAACCATAAATGTGCCCATGGTACCCATCGTGGTCCCACCACCCGTATCACAGGCACAGTATTTTCCGCGGCAGCAAATTAATTTGATCTTTATTGGTTGACAACGTTCAACTTCACATCCCTTCCCCAGGATGGGAGCCAAAACCACACCGGCAATGACGTCACTAATCTCGCTTTCATTCATCTTAATGATGAGAGTGGAAGTATTGATTTTTCGGGCCACCCATCTCAACTATCCAATGTTCCGGGTGCCCTGTGCCCACTTGTAGGATGCCGTTCTGCCTTTTTTTGGAGAGCATATCATCCAAAGAAACATTCTCTTGTGTTGGTTTCGAGTTCCCGTATTCTGGTGCTTTGTGTGTGTTTGTGTTCGGTGTGGGTTGATTTATTTCATGCCCTTTTCCTTTTGGACACGTCCCATGCCGTGTACCGAGTACCGTAACACGGCATGTTTATTCACATGAGATCATAAAACAGCCGGTTCGATCCAAAGCAAGCACTGACTGACTGCGAATGCGCAGAATTTTGGTCGCCCATAACAAGGCCGCCCCGTGATGACGACATAGAAAACAGAGCGGGACAACCGTAGGCGAACAAGAATGTGCATGCCGTTCGGTAATTACATTCTTCTGGAGGTAGCGTTGAAGCATAAAGCGTTCGATTTATCGTCGGCAAACAGGTGATTGAGCTTTCAAATTGAATGTTTCCTATCTAAAATCCCAAATCAAAATTATTACTTTCCTTTTTTCGGTTTCATCGAATAATGATTGGAAAACCTTGGAAAAATGTACTTCTAATGTATCAAGTAATAAACCCATTAAGTGATGCGTGCCGTATTGCAGCAAAAAATCAAGCAAAACCAATTGGAAATTAGTCCTCACACACAATACCCTTCCAAATGCCAAATGGTTGAAATCTTGAGTTTTTGTCCCTTTACAATTACTCTACAACTCGAAACGCATTACGCGAACTTTTATAAGCCGGAAAAAACAGCTTTTTGGGATAATTTCCCTAAAAATTACTAAACCAGTTAATCAGCGACTGTGCGTGAATCGATAATGAAATTCATATTCACCAGCATGCGTATCGCGTCCATTCGATTCGATGGAAGACCCCGATGAACTGTCGAAGCGCACCGAACATCTTCGATAAAACCAACCTCCCAAAAAAGGGAAACTCCTGTCAGCTTCTGTAACGATCTTTTTCTACTAACGGACAACCTCTTTCATTGCTCTCCTCCGATGGCACACAGCGGTGTGTACCAACTACGAAACAGCAATTGCACCACCATGTACGCACCTTCTACTATTCACAACCACCCCAATCCCTTTACTAGTGGTTGCAGAGGGTGCTTTGATTTATGAAGTAATAAGAAAGCATAAGTGTGTTGGATGCGCACTCACAAAATCGTGGTCGCCAGACCCATCACCAGGGAGCATCATTGCGCGTGCGTAATCATCATGTTATTTTTTCCATCCCCATTCGTGAAGGTTCACATTGCCGAAATGGAGAGAAAAGAGCGAAAGAGAGACGATACAATGCACGGGTTTTTGGGTACGCTTCCTTTGCACATCACGTAAAGCTTTCCGTACGCCGGTTTGCTTACTTTTCATAACAATTTATTCACTTTTTGCCACTGATACTGTTTGATCGGTGGAACATTGCACACTCACCGGTGCCATCTTCGCACCACGGTGACACAATGTCACGAATGTTTTCGCTTGCGAATCATTTCGCCTGTCAGGGTCCCTGGGACCCGGGCGATGATTTATTGGTGCTAGTGTGCTCACTAGTGTTAATAAAAACCGCTCATACGTAGTTTGAAGCGGACGATGTCATGGGATTGGAGCGTGGAGCATAAATTATTGGCGGAAGAACATTATGCAAAATAATAATTCCCTACGATGACAATAAAACTGCTCATCGTGGTTTCACGGGGTGTAATTCGCGAGTAATGCAGGTCAAACGCTCTCTACATTTTTTTAGCTTATGCTATTAATTATCTTTTTTTAAAGCTCACAAGTGTCCTGACTCTCCGAAAGCTTTTTTTAAAGAAAGTAATAACTCATAACCTCACTTACTGCAATACAGCATTGATCGTGACTTACTCCCCTAGACGTCCTTCACGCTTTTACCGCTAAAGATTAAGACATTTTACGAGCCGGTCCGCCTGAACCATTCGCGCATGTTTCTTCCACTTTGGAATTCATCATTCGCGAGCGCAAGTTAACAGAAAGAACAGTACAATATTTTTTTTTGCACAAAAAAGTACCACCGAAGGCCCCCGAAGGTGTTACGTGAGAGCGGTACTAAATCATGCACCTATGCTAATGCATGCTTCCTACACAGCACGCGTGTCTCAGCACCGTGTCGTGAAAACGCTTTCCCGAGCCCCGGCGTGAGAGTGGTGGGTCAAACTAATTTCTTTGTAGCAATGTTTTAAATGGAGGGTGGAACTGGTACAAAAAGGGACACTGGTACAGGTGTCGAACGGTTATTTATTGGCTAACATTGCTTTACTCGCAACGACGGAACGCAACAAGACGTGTACGGGTGTAAATGGAAAATGTTGAATAATCTATTTATGATTATTATATAAATTCACAATATCCACACGAAAGGGTTTAACACATTGTGGGTAATAATGGGAAAAGAGGGTTCACTATGCTACAACAAATCTAACCCCTAAGCACGAGCAAAACCATGAATGAAACTTGTAAAGGTTAGAGCAAGCAAATAAGAAAAAAAACCAGCAAGATGTCATTGAAATTAATTCCTTCCCGCTTGAAGGACAACAGATTCGCTTTCCCATTCATGGGGACTTCATTTCAAGCCCGCCCACACACGAAACGCGTCAAAGGATGTGTATAGAAACACCCCCACTATGCTCTACTCTACGCAGCCTCAGGTCTTCGTATCTGTTACCACATCGACGCGGGAAAAATGTCACGTCGAGATAAATCCTACCCTAGGAACCAAGTCAGGATACGGGAAAGGACACAGAAAGGACACAGTGAAGTTAACTGCTTCATTCATTGATAAAAACGAAGTACAAACACACACACACACACATACTCACACACCTTTAAATACACATTTTCCCCCCCAAAGGACACCCTGTGCAAGTGTTGCACGATTCCAAAAGATAATGTAAAGATGAGCTATCTGTTTTTTTTTCTGGAGATTGTTCATCTTCACACTCGCCACTTGTGTCCGCGACCCTAATGGTTGTTCACTACCGACCATCAGCTTATTTATTCATAACGAGCGACGAGCGGCGGAGAGCTCCTGGGTGTTGATGGAAACGAGGGTGGAGCAACCCCGTGGAAGGCCACCGGAGAAAAATCGATATTCTTTCTGTGATGTCACGAAAAGTGGCCCTCGAGTGGTCAGAATGGTATGGCAGGCGAAGCATTCGGCGAATGTCCCATTCCAACATTCTCACTCACAAAGAAAATGCTTTAGCGGTGCTTTTCATTTTATGTGTGATTGTGTGTGTGCGGTTAACCTACAGTACAAAAGATGCTGGAAAATTTAGTCTGCTGGTGTAATATTCCTCAATGAATTTTTATCCCTCTTTTGTGTTTCTGCTCGTAACAGTGAGTGCCGTAGCAAAAAGCTACCGGACATTCGAGGCGTTGTAAGGATAGTTTCATTTTATACACCTTCGCACCTTCTATTGAACTCTGGCCTACGGTTTTACCCATTCGCATTCGAACCGCTACCACATACCGTCCGGTATTTCCGGTATAAATCCTTCTTCAAAGATGTTGACTCCACCAGGCGGGTTACCAATAGCTAAGCAGCGCCTACTAAATGTCCACACACAAGCACAGACACACACTCAATCACTTGATTACACTCGGCGTTTTGTACTATTTGGTTAAAATATCACTTGTGAGCGTCGTTTTGATTTAAAATCAAAACTATCCTCTCGCACGCGCTTGCCTATGGCAAATATCACACGGGTTTTATTTGCACGTTAGACGTGAGCGATTTGCAGTGGCTGTCAAACAGCCAGTAAATGAAAAGCTCGTGTCCACTGTTTTCACTGCGGCAAAAGGGAGGAAATTAAATTTCCCAGGTACGTGCACAACACATCTCGCAATGAGCACTCTTCTTTACGCGTTTCGATACGAAACAATGATCCCGTATTCACTGTGTCACCCGGTGTAGGGTGTTACTTCTAGAATTCCGGCCTGATACCTGATGGTATGATATGCGGTGTGATGTCAGAACCATTACATCACCGTTCGGTGCCCAGCGTGATACTAAGCGTTCGGCCACCGGTGGAAACCGTCTTTATTATCCTTGCTATACCGTGTGTGACCTTGGAGCTTGCGTCGCAACGATGATGGCAGTATGTGAGCGAGACCGTGTTTCTCCCAATATCCGGGGCCTCTGTTCTGTAACGGCTGGTGCGAACAGGACGAAAAGTGTTTCACTTCAAAAGGGGGGGGATGTTGAACAATTTTCCCAACTGCACTGTGTTTGTGCTGGTGAGCTTCTTGCCTTGTGTTTATTCATGTGACGTCACTCACGCAAACAACCCACCGATTGCCGGTAGCCGGTTCAGCCCAATGACCCAGACGCGGGTACACTTACATGCGCACGAAACGGTTTGCGATTGTGGTGGTGCATTCGTGCGTTTAACTGACTGGCTGGACCATTTTTCCTCCCCAATACCAACTCCCTGCCATTTCAGCTTTCTCACCTGTGACGGCATCAACTCACTTTCAATCGATTGCGTCAAAAAAGTGGTACGGGGGAATAAAATCGAACTACTTGTAGGTAGTAACGTTCGGACTCATCACTTTCCATCCTCTTATTATCTTGCTTAATACTCTTATTGTGAGAATTGTCAGTCTTGTTCTAGTGCACAGATCAACAGATTACGTAGAAGCAGACCATACCTCATAACGCGTCTCGAGGATAAGATGAAATTTTCTTCCCGATTAATTCTGCAATCGATTGTGTGCTTATCCGGTTGATCGAACGCACCCGCTGACGCAACAGCAGCGCAAAAGCGGTGTTATTTCCGTTAAGGGTGCAGCGTTACATTTGACACCGGGACGATGGGGCGATTGATTTATTACAGCAACATAAATTTGGACAAGAAGCTGGTGGCCGGTGAACGGAAATAAATCTCACTGTTATGATAGCAACCAGCTTCCAGAACCATTCGCGACGCTTCTCTGACGCAGTTTATCCGTTTCCTGGTTAATTGAAGAATTGTATTACAGAGCTGGATACGCTACCGAGACATGATTGGTTTTGATTATTGCACTGCGATTTCTAAAAACGATACCAAATCTAATAAAATGTTCTAAAAATGGTCCGTTCTCAAGGTAACGAGTTTCTGGCCGTCCACGGTTTTTTCGATGGAATACTGCGTAATGTTCCCGCCGGCATGCAGCCGAAGTTCATTTTACAAAACATTAGCACCTACTAACCATGAAGCGCCACAAATGGGCAAAACTTCACGGCGGACCACACACATCGTGCTATGTCCCATTTGCGATGCCGACCGTACGTGAAATGGGTAACCTTCCCTGTGCACAATCGGCTTACAATTTCACACTCGATTTGGGCACAACCAACCCTTCATCGGTGCCGGGCGCCTCTCCATTCAAGTGCAGCTTGACTTCTATCGAGCGCAACACCAAACTCAACACGAAAAATCAAGAAGCAAGTGTTTGGCGCCATACCTTTCCATCGCACGGAACGAGAACTCCGATTTTTGATCGACCACAAACATGCCCTACCAGCATTAATGCACACACACGAAAGGAAAATTCTTCCTACTCGGAACGCTTTTCACGATGCGAGAAAAGAAAAAGGCAAACCAAAGGAATTTCCCAAACTGGTCGCTTATTCTTACGGAGGATTTTTTTTCGCCAAACACATGGAACTCCTACCTTAATCGATTTTTACCGGGCGAAACAAATTTTTATTGGCCCCGCGAGGGCAAGGTCAAGCCTTTTAGTAACAGGAACACGGAACGGTTAGCACGCCATCGACGGCGTCATAAATCTCACTCGGTGAAGAAATCGTCCCTAAGGTTTTAAGGATGGATAGAATTTTTCAAGGTAACGCTTAGTAAAAATTGTCTTCCACTAGCACATTGTTTGCTTTGTAAAGAACTAAGTGAAAAATAGTATTGACCGGAATGTAGCACATAACAAATAATAATCATTGTCAACCAATTTTATGCAATGAATTCTTTTGCAGCTGTGAAATTATCTATCAGCTATTGCAATGCTTGGTATCACACCTTCATCTTCGTTTGCTAGAATTCTGATTTATAGGGACCAAAATAATATCATCTATTGTTGAATCGAGTCCAGTCAATAATGTATCTTTAATGTTTTTGACGTTTATACATTATTATTTATTCAAATTGAAGTTTATAAGTAAATTCAAAAAGCAACTAGAAATGAAAGTCATGACCTTCGAATGTACAAATCATGATATGGACTATGGGAAACTTGCAACCAATATTTGCTTACATACATCGGATCATGCTAAGGAAATTAACAACATTCCCAACTTCCCCGTGTTTTTCTTCACTCTACGAAACTCCATCATTCTAAATACATACCAAGACGGTACCCACTGCAACTAAGTCACACCCTGTGCGGCATGCATTGCAACATTGTTGCTATTTTCGTACCATCAAAAAGCTCCTTCAAGACGTACATTCGGGGGCTCGTCATGCAAATGCCTTCGAAAACCGATCCTCCCTCAAGGCTCTCCACGCTGCTGCAGTTCTATTTCTGCCATTTCGTACGTGGAAATAAACCACAAGCCAAACCGCACGCACTCAACCACCAACCGTCTTCGAACACCATGCGGTGATCCGGAAGTCAGTCCGCGTCCCGGTATTCCCACGGATGACCGTGAGGTTGCAAAATGCGGTGCATACAAATAAACAACACCCGTCCCGAACGCGTATAACCGAACGCAATCGACGCCTGGTTTGCTGCAGTAGAGAGTGTGGACCGTGACGGCCAGTGCCATCCCCTAGCGCATGGGGTTCG
Organism: Anopheles marshallii; assembly: GCF_943734725.1. Taxonomy (NCBI): domain Eukaryota; kingdom Metazoa; phylum Arthropoda; class Insecta; order Diptera; family Culicidae; genus Anopheles; species Anopheles marshallii. Next base: position 30,530,484 of record NC_071327.1, on the reverse strand, counting down.
CCCTTTATGACGTCACGATTTTGCAATGACGAGCATTGCATGGTTTGGGATGTTCGTTCTCGCCGCTGGAAAATCCCTGTACGGTGAGCGGTGCGAGACCGGCTACGCTGTTCGCGTATACTTGATTCTGCCGACAAACCATTTGAAAGAAGGGGTGTGTGTGTGTTTGTGAGGAAAAAGCGCATGCTTTTCCGAGAATATATACTCACTAAAAGGTGTGCTGCAACGCCATGCAGTGGATGCATTGTCGCAAGCCGTGAGTTTTGTTGTTGTGCACCGTGCGGATGACGCACCAGAGCAATGGTTAGCAGGAGGGAACTAGAACACTATTTTTATGCACACTTCATGCGCCATGCCTGCACGTATGATGCAGAATGTGCCTCTCGTGTGGGGCAGAATGAAACTGATGAAGGAAGCAGTAGACTTCCGCTCTGCTCGGAAGACTGGAAAAGTGGAAACGCTTTTACTCAATTGCGGTTGCGATATTTTTCTGCGCTTTCTATTCTGTGCGAAGTGTGTTTATTACGTCAGACATATGGGATGGTGGCTTGTTTTGTTGTACGCAAATCAGTACAAACTTATCAATGTGCTCGCGTTTCTCGTTTGTAACAATGTTTTTTTTTTTGTTAAATAAATATGAATACAACGCATGGAAACAATGAGCAAATACTAACTTTTCACCATAAACTGAGTAGTCAGTTATTCCTCTTTTTTTTTTTTTGCCAAACCGGTGTAACGAACGTGTGAAATAAAAAGAAAATTCAATTATGCATACCAATGCGTCATCGACCACAGGCACATGGCATACATTCAAGTGTCCTGCACTCGCTTATCCCATCCTCTCAAACAACTCCGTTTCCAATTTTTCCACCGATTCAACGAGAAGGGTTTAAGATGACGACTGCTGCCGGAAGTGTGACGATCCGCTCGGTGGGGTTTGGGAATTAAATTAGTTTAATTAATCTAATGGGAAGAACGCAACACCTCATACCCGTAGGGTGCGGGCTCGCTCAACCCACCAAGGCTTGATCCCAGACGAGTGTAACACAACACACGACGGAGCACGACAAGATAAACAACCGTTTCACTGCCACATTCAATCATATTTTCCGTCCGCCATAGCGTCACCCATGCATCACCCATGCGTTACCCATGCCGACCCTTCAGCCGACCGTCCGTATGCACCGCTAACACTTGTAGGGCGATACATTCCAGTGCGATCGTCTTCCGTCTAGCGTGCGTCTAGTCGCGTCGTACGGGTATTCGTAGACTTCGTGACGGTTTCGCGCCATTTAGATCAATTTGTAAATGATCATGTTCCTTCCCGACACGGCTTCGACAGGCCCCGGGTTGCGACCGCAACGCGACGACCGGAGACTTGCGTTCGACAAAACGAACGTGGCCGGAATTCGATTCGAACACTTCCATCCCCATTTCTTGCCCAACTAACCCCGAAGCCAGCCGAACGTGGTGTGTGGTACAAGCGTAAGACAGACGCAGACGAGCCACAAACGAGCGATCTCCATGCTGAATGAAGTGCGTCGCACTGCCAAGTGGAGAATAAGATTTATTTATGACAAGCGCTGTCTAGCGCGTTCCCTGGCCTGGCACCAGTGCTGCAGGTGCACACATCGGGAACTTTAATTCACAACCACGCCAAACTACGCGAACGGGATCGGTTCCGTGCACCACGTTTTCGTCGTGATTCGTGAACGCGGAAAACGCGAACTTCTTTGCCGCTGGATTTACCGTGCCAGCACTAACGATCGTGCGGGAGCGAAATTGTGGCACGGTCTGGTGGTTGGCATGCGCGTTTCTGCACCACGTTCCGCTTGTCGCCGCTTAAGTGGTTCTGGATTTTTGCACCTCACGGTGATTGTGAATGAAATACACACCTATTCCTGGAGCATTACCGGTGGCCGCTAGAAGGGTATGCAAATAAATCACTTTGTACGTAGATACCATGCGTCTCCATTGGCTCGATTCAATTTGCTTTTTCGTTTCTAATTCATGCTGTTAGTGCATATTTATTATAATACAATAAAAATATCAAATGATAACCGACCAAACCACCTTAATTCATTGTCAAATAAAGGAAGAAGTAAAGGTAAAGTAAAGTAAGGTAAGGTAAAGTAAAGCACTCAAAATGTATGAATCTTGAAGATCACCCAAATATCTGTTCATTAATAAATTAAATCAATAAATAACCAAGTTAACGCGTAAGGAGTAAACTCCATAAAATAAAAAGTTGAATGATTTAAAGTTTTAAAACAACGATTTGCCAGTTGGTACCTTAAATTTCTCGATAACCTGTAAACCAATAGCCTTGCTAGATTGTTTTCACTCAAGTTTTGTTGTTTTATAAAAAAAAATTGCGGGGAAGTTTTATAAGAAGATAAGAAGTTGTAGATTTATATTGATTTATTGTTATAGTTGACAAATGCAATATTTATGATTCGAAAAGCTGGCTGTTCTTGACTCTCAATTTCACAGCTTGCTGGGGTTCAATTTCTGACTGAAACTAAGGAAGTTTAACAGCTTCAAAAATACCAATAAATTATTTTTTTTAGTCGCAAAGTATCTCATTTAATGAAATCAAAAAACTAAGAGCTTGAGAAACCATTTTAAAGACAAATAGAATATCAGCTCAGAGTGTCATAAGTGTCTCAAAAGAGCAAAAACTCGTACGATTCTAATTAAAATAGCATGACAAGCAGCAAAAGGCAAACAAAACGACGCCAAACCACCCTAAACGATAGGCTGATTGCAAGTGGTTTAAGAACGGATTATAAAACATGTTGCAAACAAATCACATGACGACCTTGAAGCAATCATCAAAGCAAATACCATTCCGTATAAATGTCGAACCATACAAAAAACAAACCCCCAAATGCACTCACATCCACCCCGGCGATAATCAAGACGATCATCGAATTGTGTTGCATGGTAGCTTTAGATTAAAGTTTGATTCTTTTTTCTCTCGTTTGTCCAGCGTTTACAATCTTTGTTGTCTCCGGAATGCAGTTGCATCGGGTGAGGATCATACAGCCGAAAAAAACCTCACAAACAACCGGATCATACGGTCGCTTTACGGTCCTGGTGATGTGAAAAGCGAACCTAATCCTCCTAACAAAATTTCAATCACCAATCAACACAAAAAGTGACTCTCCATAGATGGCTGTTTGTTGATTGCGGGAACGTTTTTATGATGTTTTCTTCATGGTATCCCGCGCGATCATGATCCACACGATCGTACCGAGCAGAGTGGTCTAATTTTATCTTTCGCTAGTAATTAATCAATCTTTTCTGCCAATCACTCGTAAAGCCCGGCTGCACTCGGTAGCCAGGTTGCTATCCCTGAATCAACAATAGCTGCGCCAGGTGTGGGCAACAACAAGCCAAACCAGCGAAGTAACTGCACTGCCTGCAGCATGAAGGACAACACGGTTCCGAGGGTGCTGAGTGATTGATTCGCCGATGGGTGCCGGGTTTATTTTTTTAAGCAAACTGCAAACTCTGCCACTAAATCGATATTAATCCCACCGCTTCTTCCTTGCTGCACCGAGGGGAGCTGACCCAGTCCAGTCCCACTTCCTAATGCGTCGCTATTTTTATACGCCTCGGCAGTGCAGGCACCCGACGACTGAAAATATGTTCACTCACGGTTCACGTGCGAAATGAGCTGTCTGGGGCATGATTAAAAATAATAAGCCGTACCATTTTCCATGCACCAAACCGGTCGCATAACCACCTGTCGCGGTGGTCGTTGCGAGCTGTGGCTTTGACGCGATTTCCACTCACTCGCTGGGCCGGCTCCGCAATGCTGGTGTGCTTTTTTGGGGAGGGTGATTCTTCATCGCGATAGCCCGTCGTTTCCGTGCTGTTAGCAGGCTGGTGCGAAAGTGGAAAGAATCCAAAACTTCTAATGAGCCATAGGAACGCCCGATTTGCTCGCATCGAATACATTCTATTCACATTTTATCATCATTATGAGGTTGGCCCGATGCCGTTTGGATCGCACACGAACTGATCATAACGTTGTCCTGGTGCTGGTGGCTGTAGGCGCAAAAGGGACCACCGCACCCAGACGTGGTCCATTTCCTTTGGTCGCTCGCTTCACTGCTGCGACCGACATGAGCTCGAACGTTAGACCATTAGATACGACCAACATAAGCATAATCACCATCCTGATTGTTGTCATCATAACTGCGATGAGACGTGTATTTTTCCTCGGCAAAACGACAAAACACACACTCAGTTTTGCCGTGCTGCCCGGACACACTTTATTGCACAAAAATATGACAAGTGTTTCAGGTGGCGAGATTCGTCAGATTCGCCGTAAAAATTTCACACAAAACGGGAAGGTAATTAAATCGCCACCACACTACCGCATTGCTACGGTGGCGCGAATTGAACGTACCCAACGCTACTTCACAAATTCCCTCTACCGGTCTACGATTGGATGCTTTGTGATACAAACTAATTCATTCCCTGTTGCTTGGTGGCGAAAAACTCGCCGCACTCAGTAAGCCACAGTAATAATCATTTGATCGTTTCAGCGCCATCAACGCGGTGCAACACGCCGGTATGCACGGTCGCACCATTGACGAATGCGTCGCATTATCACGCGGCCGATTAGGGGTTGCGCCCGAGAGCGGGCAGGTTTTAAGACGCATCACACCGACCGAACGAACGGCCGGGTGGATTGGACATGGAAGCGCCGAAACACGCGCACAATTAGCCACATTCACAAAAATATGGTGCGCACCGTCAAACGAGGCGACAGCGTGTATCGCCAAACGCGCCGTGTTCGCGTGGCACCGTGCATAGTGTGGACGTGAAAGTGAGAAAATTTGCACGTACCGGCAAACGTTCCGGCTACACCCCGTGCACTTCCCACCGGCCCGACACGACAAAGGAATCCCTTTTCGGCTTCGGATGCGCAAACAAAGCGTACACACAACCCGGGTAGGGAACGGCAACACCCGACCACGTGGTGAAGATTGTGATGAGATTTAGATAGATAAGGGATGGTTATGCTGGGGTGCGGGGTGGTGACTTGGGGAGGAAGCTCCACGAAATAAAATGTATCACTGTGTGTGAGCGACTCGACGGTGTGGCTAAGCGAGCTGTCATGTTGTGTACGACAGAAGACAAAACCCAGCGATGAGGTTCGGAATGCGTGAGCAACTCTTTTAGAAGTGATCCCCGGTTACGAACCACGGCTAGGGTTTCGCCCGTGAGTGTGATGTGGCGTGAAGGAATCGCATGCGATTCAAATCATTTATTCATCTGTATCGTAGTGATACCATGGAGCTGAGTACAATGTTTTCGATTGCAGAGATTTGTAAGAGTGCCCAAAACAAGAGAACAAATGGCAAATAATTCAATAAGTAGTATAATAACAATTCTATATAAAGCGAGTTAGATGATAATGCAATTATATCTATAACAAAGTTATATCTTAATTAACTGTAAGTGACAACATTTTTCAGGGAGAGTCAATCAGACAGCAAGGAGAGAAAGTTAAAAAGGGAGTTTTTACTCTTTTGTAAGGACTATCTCTAACATTACTTTAAAAAGAAAATCGGTATAGTGAAGTGAATATAGGGTGTTGGGTGTTTCGGTGGTGTATTTAGTATTGGGTGAATGTGTATTTAGTAGCCGCAAGGTATAATGCCATTTTTTTAGATTGTTTTGACGGTAAAGAAGAAGAGGAAATTAATATTTGAAGAATACTTCATGAACAATTCTCGATATTTAGCTAATCAGTTTTTTAGGGAACTTGAGAAATATATGCTAAACGGAATTCGTTTGAGGATAAGTTTTTTCCTGCTTTAGCAATAATTTAATTACTTTTATTTATATATTTTTTAAAATTTAAACCTTTAATTCCTACAGTCCTGAGCCATACGAGATCAGAATTATTTGCGGTTCGCAGAAAGAACTTGATGATTGTATGCAATCTCTTAAACCTTCACACTAGACATCGTTAGACTAAACAGAGAACTCAATTTATTATCATCCAATCAATAAACGTTGTCACTCAACTTACAACCAATCATGACAACTTACAGTGTCTTCTATCGGCAAGAAATTTACGTTTTGCTTTCGCTACAGGAAGAGTGTAGCTCGAGAGAAAGAAACAACATATCATCTTTATTGGCAAACGAAACCGTCTTGAGGTGGTGCCAAGAAAACGTCGAACGCTGAGAAATGAAATGGAAATTTTTCCCCCATTAGTAAGTTAATGAATAAACTATTTGCTCCTGTCAGAACGATGTGGTGGAAAAGGAAAAACGAAACGTGTTTTACCGATCAACTTGAGGAATGCATGGAATTTAGTGACGAATGACTTTTGGCAGAGTTAAACTTTCCGTGGGATCTGTGTAACCAATTTCATAAATTAAAAAAAAAACACTCTGCCGCTAATTATCTGCCATCGCTTACATTGTTAGCGGAAGCTGTTCCGCAGCGTAAGAAATTCGCAATGTAACGATCGTACCAACGACAACATGCTTTATAACCAGTTGACTCTAAGCCATGTTTTCTCTACCATCCACTCCGTCTCTGGAACATGTTGTCCATTCCGCTAAGAGTGCCACAACACATCCATAAGACACCTTCACCCCACACTGACCAGTGGGTTAAGATGGACTGGGTGTGATTGCAACACACGGCAACACACGGTACACGCGGTTCAGGACCTTCGAACCTACGGAAGCGTCAAAGCCACGATCTTCGACTTCATCATCATCGTCATCTTGTGCTCGTGGACCGCGGTGGAAATTACAGCGAAAAACTCGCTCCAACACATGCTCTCCCTGCAATATCTTGACACGGGTAGATGTAAAGACAGTGCGTGTGTGTGTTTGTGATCAGTAACAACAAGCGAAGAAAAACAAATAAAACCAAAAACAACACGAAACAAATGAATGCGCGTTAAACATAAAATAAAACCATTGCTAACAAACGCGAGTGCAGCGGCAAACGCATGACGAGAAGCGAAATAAAACCATACGAAGGCGCAAAAACAAACAGCATTAGAGGCCCCAAAAAAGCAAAAACCCCGTGTACGGCAAGGTGCCGGTACGATTAAGGAACAGTGCGAGGACAACACGGGGGAGCTAACAAACCAAAACAACGAAACAACCGCAACCGATCGTGCGGTTGCCTGCCGCCAGACTGCTGGCAAAAAGGGCCGACCCGAACCCGTGTAACGAAACAAGTATGTAAGTGCAAAGATTTATGATACTTTGATATAAATAAGTGGGCATTTGTTGTTGTTTGCTGTACCGGTATCGGTTGCCAGCATGCTGCACCGCGCTGCACTCGGTGGTGTGATGTACGCACACGGTATCCGTTCCGTTTACCTCCATCAGAACCGGGCCCGTCGGAAGCTGGCCGGGTGAGAAAAGGCGAAACAGAAAAAAACAACATTCGCACGCACACAAACCCGGCGGGAACGAGAGTGGAAGAGTATCGCCCGTTGGCTTATGTTGTGCGCGCGTAAATCGGGACGGGGAAAGTGCATATCTTTTTGCTTGGTAGATTTTTTGGGGTGCTATATTGCACGGTTCATGCAATCGTGCATACGGCCTGGCCTGACGGTTGACAGTGCAGGAAGCGGGAGTGGAGTTTTTGGAAGGCATGAGACGGGTCAATGTTGGTAATAATAGAAAATCATTTTAATAGAACGACTTCTCGCCGAAAACAACGCTATCAGCAATGGGTGTGCCGCGGGCAAGAGAAAGTAAGTTCATCGCCCTGTTTTGAATAGATTTGTTGGGATGTTATTATCAATATTTTCCTATCAATAGTTTGCCGAAACTTTTAAATAGTATTTTTTTTTGTAAAATCGACTTCAAGAAGACATTAATGTACGTTACATGTCTTCCATCAGTTGTTGCCAATGTATCAAATTGCGTTATTTCTGTATCCATCTCGCCGAAGGATGTGTTTTGCGTTTCCCATGATCATCCATCTTCGCCCAAGAAACTGTCCATACTTAATCCGCTTAATAATGAGATTAAAATTCTTCCCTGGCGCCAGCGCCATCATTCTAATCGAGAATCCCAAGCCCAAGCATGCATCGCAGAGCAGGATAAATAATTACACCAGTCAAACGATCCTGCTAGCGATCATAAGTCTTCAGCGAATCAGCTGCCCTATCCTGCGCTCCTTCCCTAATGGTGGGAATCCCCATTTCCCGCACGGTGCAGTTATTAGGCAACCCCGTCTTCTGACCATTAGCGCCAATCATGCGCCTCCAATAGTGCGGGAAAGGCCACGACTCACACGCAGGACACTTGGGGGATGGTCGGAATGGCGCCCCAATCACTTGATGCGTATTCGCGCCCGATGTTAACACGGGTGCGTTGATTGTTTCGATGACATTAATGGCAATAATTAGTGGCAAGCCCCAGGATTAGCACCGGTACACGCATCGGTTCTACACCGGCCCGGCTACGATGCGATCTGTGAGATCGTGTTAGAACCATTCTGCCACAGGGCGTTTGCAGCTTTGCACATCAATTAAATGCGTACGGCGTGCATCGGTACAGCGATACATGCAGGTTGCCCTGTTTGGGCAATCGAAAAACACCGATGGCCGTAGCGAAATCACATTCCCTGGGCGCCGGCGACATCACTCGTGGCGCAATTAGTTCTCTATCTCGGGGAAGAGACCGATTTGGACATTTATGACACGGCTTCTGACATATGGTGGTGCTTCTTCACCGTGGCGGTGGCGCTTAGCTTCTCTTCGACATTCGAACAAGAGTGGCAGGAGTATGGTAAAACACCACGCGACCCAAAGACCCAAAGAATCTTACGTGTCCTTCCAACCCGCAAAAAAAGAGCAAAGGTAATTCATGGTTTGCGAACTTAAGAGCAAGAGTCTCGAGGCGCCAGGAATTTGGAGGAACCGAATAAGAATGTCTGATGGAACGCTACGGTGCTATACGGTGTACCACTTGACACCGACCACCGGTCTTGGACAGGCGTGCGCTTCCAACGTACTCATACATCACTCGACAGGGTTTGGGCGCCACCGCCCCAAACACCTCCCCGTGCCAACTATGCATCCAAAAACGTCTGATGCTAATTCTCCCGATACCAGCCACACCAGTTTGATATTTCGGCAAAAATGATTTAGATCGGTATCGAAAGAGCAAATAGCTTAATAATGCTTCTGCTGACAGTGTTGATCGTTGCGTGTAAAACCAGACCAGCTCCCGGTGCGGATTGTACTATTACGCGTTACGCCGACCAAAAAACAGTGAGCGCGTGCCGCCCGACATTGCCAACATGGTTCATGCACGTCCGTACGCTGTCCGTCAGTCAGCAAAAGGGCCGCGCGGGTCCGTCAGCCTTCACACGATGAGCAAAATGTCATACGCACCGCTCAGGACAACGCAGGACGTGATTGTACTTTAGGCCTTTCGGCAATGGATAAGGTTGCACTTTCGATTTTGGGCTATTTTTTGCTGACCGGGTGATATTTATCACTGGCTGCCCTGTTCGAACGTGCCGCTCCGTCCACACCGGCCCACAGCGTAGGATCTCCAAGATTCTGTACGTTCTGATGTATTTATTGTGCGTCGTTAATGATCACGATCGCGTCGGTGTTGTGGCAAATCGTCTATTTTTGCACCATTTGGCGATACCCTTTTGGACACAATCGGCCCAAAGTATTGCGTGGTGGTTGATACAGGGATTTAATTAATAATCGGGTAAGGTTAATGGCGTACGGAATGCAGATTGCGCAATGGTTGGTATTTGCATTCTGTGCTCAAGTGGTTGTTTTCCGCACGGAACACCTTATTCGCTAGAACGCGGCAGTAGAACCCAAGCTTACTTTTTTATCAGCCCGCGTACGATTGAGACAACCACGAAAAGATGGAACGAGGAATTGGTTGGGAGAAGGGTAAAATTGGTTTATTTTGGGTATGCTCGATTGATGCAATTCTGCCAACATGGTGGCCAAACATTTCCAAGAGATTGCGTCGACTAATTAGCTTCGTTGAAGGAACCTCCCTCGAGTCGATCAAATTGGACCTCACCTCGCAAATGGAAGTCTGGTTGCTTGATCGAGCATAGCGAAAGTCATTTTTTGGCAAGTTTATGGCGCTTGGAACTTCAGATCGGATAAATGAGACAAACTTCCGGGATCAATCGTACCGTTCGGGCTCGCTCCCCCGTTTGCTCACCGTTCATAGCAGCAAGAATAATCGCAAAAGATGATTAAATTCCGTAAAACATCACTTCGCTTGGGCAAATGCATACCCACACACAAACACACGTTCAAACAAACATACACACATGAAGTACATACTTCGCTTACAAGCGATTTTAGCGAAGGTTGACATGATTCTGGCGTCCAGTTGGCGTTCACGGATCAAATTAGCCGATGACATGACTCGGCACGCCCTGTCCCGTGTAGGTGCGTGCGAAGTTTCCGCTTCATACCGGCCTGCCAATGCCAAATCCTGCGGCGCTAGACCTGATGGAGATTTCCACTTCGTTCGGTGTAATTAATTGCGTCGGTGTAGCACCAACGAGTGCGGCTTACAAATTGGCCACGCACGCACATCGAGCGGTCACCAGAGCCAAATTGACAGGTTTTTTGGGGGAAGAAAGTTTGGAAAAATCGCAATACCCTCCGCTGGGGCTGGGGACGCAATAGTGTGGGGATGCGGAAAGTGATCGTGCCAAACATGATACTCCCTCTTGATTGACAAGGTTGGAGTATTTCACGGGATGATGCATTCGGATGCGAATGGAGCGATGTGCAAACATGATCAGAATTAATCTAGCAGAAGGGAATGCCTGCAGGAGGAAGATTATTTTTGGACATGTCATGCGACAAGCTCATTATTTTTAAGTGTTTGTTGAAGTTTAAATAAAATATTCATATGGTTAAGATTAATTTAATTGTGGTTTGAAAAATTTAAAAACAACATACAATTTTCATGCATACGATTTTACGTTTAAAACATTGAGGGTAAATTTTCCGAAAAAAAAGGTAAGTTCATCAGCATAACATCTGATAATAAGACCTCTTATAACATCTTATAACATCTTAAGTTAATTAGCAAAACACAAACAAAACTAAGTATGAAACAACTCTTTATCTTACTGCTACGCATTTAAAAATATAGCAAAAGAAAATAAAAAGAAACTAAAAAAATAATACATACACTTTTTCTCGCTAAAAAACTCAAACTGCTCGCTGGATGGATCATTGTTGTTCAGATCTCCGCCGGACCCGTCCGGGTTGGCACCGTAACCATGGCCATTCCGGTCGCAGAAGTACTGTGCCACCAGCCCCACATGCGATGGAGTCTGCAGTAGACCGTCGGTCGGTCGGTCGGTACTGTGCTTCACTTCGACCGTGCCGGCAACGGGATCAAAGCTGCCATAGCACTGCAACCCGTCACATCCATCCGCGACCACGAGCGACGAGCGAAAAAGGCTGGACGGTGGGGACGAGGAGGACGATGAGCTGCCGGAGGAACAGGAAGAGGACGACGAGGGTGACGAAAAGGACGAGGACGACGATGAGGAGGAGGAACCGGACACGGGGTGCGCCGATGGTGGAGGCGGTGGTGATGTGGCCGACAGTGGCTCCTGTTTCACGACGATCAGCGAAGCCAGCCGGGTTCGCATGTCCTCGCGCCTCGCACGGCACCGGAAACCACCGGAACAGGAAGGCGAATCGCGTAGGGGGTGGTTTGCTAGTGCTTACTTCCTATCGCAAACGGGAACGATTTCTCGCACAACTTCCGGGCGGGCAGTGGGTCCTACGTTACGTAGGTTATGGTGACGCAGCCAGTGACGTTCTGCACACAGGTTGCAATTTATTTCTAATCAATTAAGTAACGCTCGCTTCCTTTCGTACCGTAGCGTGAAGGTGTACTCTTTCACTTAAGGACAGTCATTCAGCGGCACTAGTTTGTACATGTATCTCATACGCATCTAAACACATTGCATTTTTTAGATGGTGCGCTTTTTGAGATCAATTTCCTCGAGTAAAAGCAGACACATCACATTCTATTACCAACAGCACAAAACTCTCGTCTCCAAAGCGGAAAAATTCAAACCTTTGGCAAGTGTATAACCTCCCATAGTAGTAGTACAAATCTGAAGACTCATTTCTATTATGACCAAGCGAGGGAGTTAGAAGGAATCGAAATTGGCATAAATGAAACGCATTGGTTCTCAACTGAAAAATTACACTTTTACAACACACATCAAACACTGACACACAAATATAGTCACACACTGAGATATACTACACACAAGCAAACACTAAGCGGTTGGAAAGATGAGGAAAAAACATATTTTAATTGTATATTGAAATTTAGAACAGAAGAGCACCATTTAATGTCCTCACTGAGAATGTTTTAAATATCAAAAAGGATATTTGGGGCAGATTCCCTTCATAATTCGTATTATCTTGTCTTTGAAATTTAACTAAACACACCACACATCGAAAGCATACTACTGCAGCTTACATGCAGAATAACGTACAAGCGGCTAAGGATGCAAAATTTTAGCTGGCAGGCAACAACAGCAACAACAGCGGCAACTTGCAGCGACAACAGCGAGACCCGCGCTCGAAAGCCACGGTAGAACGAACCTGCTGAAGGTTCGAGGACCCTCCGGTGCTTTTCTTGTTCCTTCTCCAGCACGAATGTCACACTGGGCTTGACCGCGGCCGGAATCGACGGACGAATTCGCGGACGATGGTCAATCTCGGGCACGGACGGCACGGTACATTCAACGCACTTCAACGCACGCAGAAATAGGAAAACCAACAAACAAACAAACAAAAACCCGAAAATGTGGCAAATGTTTTCCTTGCACTAAACTTCACTCACTGCACTCTGTAAGAAGCGTTTTCTTTTGCTATTTGGTAAAGTTCCACAAGAGATTGCACATTTTTTGGCACATTTTGCAAGCAGCGCCTACAGAGTCTCTTTCGCCAAATTTGATCAAGAGCATCCACTTTTTATCTGGCCTCACGGTATAAAATTGGTCACTTCTATTTAAACCATTGCTGCTGCATAAACGCACCAGAAGAAACGACCACAAATTAATTACTCTCGCGCAATATCACTTGGATCGTTTATGCACAGGTATTAATTCGATTCGCACAAGTTCGCTCGCCGGAATACACTGAGCGCGCTGATAAACCACACGGACGGTTCCGGACCGCGATCTTCATCAGTCCACCTACGACGACGGTGAGAAAGTGCGACTCCGAACCCTACTAAACCCAATCCGATCCACCAGTTCATCCTTCACGCAGCAACACACACACAAACACTCACACACGATCGATGATCATCGGGTGTAAAAGGGGAATTCGCGCAAAACTACACTACTCTTTCGTCGTCGCCCGAGCTCTCGTGTGTGCGCTTCTTCTACGAGAGTACGATCTGTTCGCAGTAGTGTACCACCAAAGTCGTGTGAAGATGCCGAACTCTCCCACAGACAGATCGCAACCCCCGCCGACGAAGACCGCGAGAGATCTCGAGATGTGAAGCACTCAACCCAAGAAGTGCCCAAACGTCGGCGGCATAGTGGATGGAGCAGCACCCTGGATTCGTGTGCTCGAGTGAGAGCGAGAGTGTTTCCACACGCGCTATCTTTACCGCAAAAGCGCGTCTGCTCGATCGTGTGTATCAAACGATGCGAATGGGCGGGAAATAGTGTTACTACCAACTGGTATGCCCCACCGTATGTCAGCTGCTGGAAGAATCTGGTTGGTTTCGGCACCGGCCACCACGTTCCGAATCAGACGTGAGGGTACATGTGTGTGTGTTTTGTGTGTGGGTTGGTAGGGTAGCACATTTTCCGCCGGGATGGCTCACTATTTCACCGTCGCCGAATAAGATTTCGTTCACTTTCACCCTCACTAGCTCACACCCTGTTGGCTCACTTTCGCTTTCGTTCACTATACCACATGGAGGCTGTGTATCTGTGTCCCGGTGACCTGGATCCTTCCACCGGCAAAAAGGATACAGAGTTGGTGGCACTTTTGCATTATTTTTGCACCGTTTGATCGTATTTAACATATTTTATGAATAACCCACTCAAACACCAATCGGAATAATCAAACATTTTCTTCACTCTCACTTTCATTCTTCGACTTGCGTCGGGCGAGTCCTCGAACTGATATCGCTAAAAGAATAATTCCCAAACACAAAAACCGGTTGATCCACTCGCTATTTTATGGATTGAATTCTTCCGTTTACACATTTCGCGCTTGCGGCTCACATCAATTCAGTTTGTTTTAATATTTTCAGTACTGCTATAAAGAGCCCAAACACCCGATAAGAATTCTTTGGTCCAGTTCACTAAAACAATTCTTTTCTGTTCTTATTATATAACAAAACAATCACATTTAAATAATACGAACTTTTTTCCGAATAAATCACGCACGACCGCAGGCAACAGGATCGAGGTTCGAAATCGTACCGCAAAAATTGAACCGGAGAGCGAAAAACCCGTTCCCCGAAAATACACTGCTCGATAGGGCGCCTTCAGCGTGACTGAAGATTTGGTCGTCCCAGCGCAGGCTAGTATATCGTGCATACGGTAAAAGGCGTTCGCGACCAGGCTGCTCCACACGAGCTCCCCAAGCGCCGTTGCTGCTCCAAACTCTCAACGCTCTCCTTCACGCGCTCTCTCGCTCACTATGCGGACCATCTCACTACCGTAGCTCTTAACCGTGCGATCCTAACCTTCCGCAAGCGCGAATCTGCTGAACCCCAACGATGGAGCGACCTTCGCGCCTTTCGCGTTGTAGCCCTTTTCCGCCTGCACACAGCACCGCCCATCACCGCCACCTCCACAGCATCTTATGCCGTCACAGCACATCGCTCTCACTGGATGTGCCCGTAGAGGAATCAACGTACGGCTGCTCTCACTCACCGCAACAGATTCCCCAGTTTATGCTCCTTTCTCACGCGCCTCATCTCATCTCACGTACTACACCGAAGTCCGAGTCGTCGACGAGCTGTGTTCGTCAACGGTGACGTCACGGACACTGCTGGTGCGCGTTTGGTGTGTGGAAAAGCGAGAACACCCGATGCAGCGCACCGGTGGTATACGATACTCGGGAAGGTTTTTGTTCATGACGTCACGTACCAGGCGGCGTGAGAAAAATCGTCCCCCGGTCCGTCGAATTTCCGCGACCATCCACCATTAACTGATTTGCCCGTATGCCCGATCGGGGTGGCTTCACGTGTCACTCCACCTGTGTGTGAAGCGAGTGAGTAAAATAGGTTCCCAGTGCACCCAAATTTCCTTTCCACCTTCTTGCTGCACAAACTGAATTTCATTCATGGTTTTCCGGGACCGTGGACATGCGCACCGAGGCTCAACCGCCATTGGAAAAATCGATTTCCCTGTAGGATTTCTCCTGCCGTTTCTCCTGCGTTATACGTTCCGTCACATATCCGTGCGGTTTCCGCCCTAAAAACTGCATTGAACTTGACCATGGTACAACCCCACTGCAACGATGACGAATGCATGTCCGATCGATACAATGTATGCTTGTAAAGAGGCATTTTAAAAAAAGCTTCAGAGGAGAAAAACTCTATCAAAAACCAAAAAAAGGTTTGACCGGATAGCACAGAACACTAAATTTGTGTAGTCCGTACAGGAAATTTCCTTCGAAATTTGAATTTTCCACCGTCCAGAGAGTGAATAAACTGACATTTAACAGAATAGAAATCGTACAACGTGGAAATGGAAACTTGACGCTTTCTAAAAAAAGACAGAAAACCACTGGCAAAAATTACCTGCCCTGCTATTTCCAGCATTAGTATGGTGGTGAACATGAATGTAACTATTATATCATTTCCGTAGCTGAGGTCCCTCTACCGCCGTGTGCGTCCTTTCGAACATTACGAGCGTGTTTTGGACTGTCGGTTATAATTTGGTCAGCCAACTTCTTGTGCGTAGCCAAAGGTACGACGAACATAGCAAAAACCACGCGACATACACCAAGTGCACATTGCATAAGGAAAAACGCGTTCGCACCGTACAGTACTTGTACGGTAGTTCTAGAAACGTTTTTCCATTCACGCTAGTTGTTCTTTTGTGCGGTGTGACATTTGAGCACGATTTGTTTTGATAGCTGCTGTGGTTAAACAACTAGTTTCATCTGTTTATTCGACAAAAAATGTTCAAAATTTTCATGTGAAATAATATTTTACGCCAGTCTCTCTGAATGCGTTGAATAACTCATACTAAAACAATTATTAAATGGTCCCACTTATCCCACAACCTTCGGCAAAATTATATTGAATCATGGCGTACTTAATAATCAATTCATCAAAGACAATAATTATAGCTTCCAAATAACATGGCGTCTTTTTATATTTGATTGACTCATAATAAACAAAATCAAAAAAGTCCCACTTAACAAGAAAGAAATTGCAAATGTATTGCTGTTCCTATGAATTTTTATCAATACGTCGAAATTCGTCAAAGGCAATAGTTGACTATTCCCAACAACATGACGCCTCTTTATATTTGAATGATTCATAATTTACAATTTAAGCAGGTCCCGTTCATCATATGATTGTCGAAGAATTGCAGATTCGACAGATAGTTTTCCAATACGTTGAAGGTCGTCTTAAACAATAATTTACTCCTTTGAAGTCTCGTATTCAAATAATTCATAATAAACCAAAATGCCTCCCACTCAATAAACGTTTATTAAAGAAACGCAAGTGTTGTGGTATTACTCATTAATGCTACAAAATTGAAAGATTCTTTTTATACTTATATCCGTTTAAATCCGTCAAAGACAATAGTTAACTCCCGACAGCAGCATGACGCAACGATCTAACCACGTTATTATGCTATTTGGAGATTAATTTATCCTTCCGCGGCATTTTCCTGCAAATAACTGGCTTATTACGAATTGAAACAAACTTCTTCCGTCGGTGCATGCGAAAACTGCACAAATACTATTCTAATTATACATCCTGCGCCAGCAAACTCACCACTCTGTTGCGATCGTTCGAGCTTCCTGCACTTCATTACCGAGACTGATTGAAATAAAATTTTCACCAGTGACGCAAACAATTGCGAAGGGGATTCCATGCCCATGCCCATGCCCCCCACCAAAACCCACACCCGCCACCGGTACAACCCGTCGAAATGTTTTGCAATCGAAGGGAGAGAACATAAAATTAACTCAAAAAATCATACCCGTATGGGTACTGTGTGGGACAGGGAAAAGGCAGCGGGTTTGATGTTTACAACTTCCCAACCCAACCCGGCGTTAGTGTAAGGGAAAAAAGAGGAAACCACGTCGATATGGCACAAGTTGTGCCTTCGCGTGGTACCATCGTACGGGAGTGACATCAGACCGAAAAACCACACACAAACCATCCCGCGATGGTTCGTCAAACGGGGTTCCTCCACTCGTCATCCGTGGAATCGTTTAGCCGCCATGATTGTAGGGTGGTGCTTGTCGAGTCGGGTTTGTCTTACGGAATGCATCGTACGTACGTTGGTGTTGGTTAGCAGGGAACAGAGGCTCGAGCCCGTCAATGACGTGCAATGTAGAATGCAACCGGAACATATCACTCGCTTTACCGCGTTTGAAGTCGGGTGGTCAATTGGGTATCCTCAGAACGCTTCTAAAAATATCTTCGCTACCATCCATGCTAGCCATTATTTTGCAGAAAATTTCAACCCTTTTAAAAGCTCGTTACGTTTGTTTCATTGCCCACTAGCAGCATGCGGACAAAAACGAAAAAAAATCGCAGCTCATTCATTTCCCATAACGGATGTGTAGTACCGTTGTCGGAACAACATTCGGGAACGTTACAGTACAGGAAAACTTCTAGTTTGAATACAAAGAAAGCGCTAAGAATAAATATTCAAATTTGTTTGAAAGTCTCGGAAATAATACTAGCAACGAAATAGAACAAACTTGCGTAGATGACAACGAAAGTACAGTGTGAAACCATTTTCGTTTGTTAAATAATTTTTGAATACATTACATCGTGCACTAATCTATTTATAGCCATTTATCATTCCATCCACTAGTGCCACCCAACCACCATTTACATTACACCATAAACGTGCGGTCGGTGAGTTTGTAAACGATTATGAAAGCTATTTCATCATCGCAACTTTGCAGCTCGCATGATGTGGTGCTCACGGGATGCAAAAGTTTGTCCAAACAAACACGATCTGGGTGCCTGAGTGTGAAACCATAAAAATATCCTCTGTTTTACAAAAAAAAAACAGGAAAAATGCTTGCTGTTACTCAAAAGTGCTTGTAATGTTTATAATAGCAGCGACATTATGCTTATACTGGTCCCACGGACAGAAATATCATTGCGCTGTGTGCTTCTGGAAATCTAACTCCGTATCCCAACTATTCTATTGTGACATAAGGTTTTCGAAAAGTGTGACCAACTGGAACGGTCGTATTCTAGGAAAGGCCGTGTTTGGAAAGGGTAGGAGAAAAGAATGGGTTATAAAATACTAATTCTGTTCAGTGCGTGTTACATGTCGCTTTTGAAGATGAAGAAAAAAAATATCCATACCGAAAAGGAAAAGGTTACTCGTAAACATTAAAAGATATCAGTAGACGAACATCAAAATATGTACTCCACAAGTAAAGTCAATTTTTTATCACCTTAGATAAACTAAAACTATTCTTATCATTGAAAAACGTTGTAAATGTGAAGGGTTTTATTTCAATCCCAAACCGAATGAATGCTTCACCTCACCTTTCAGCTTACCATTCCAATGTTATACATCGAGGGCAATAAAATTGCACACCTTTATCTGCAATGTGGTATGGTAGTGAACCGGCTAAATATTGGTGGCGGAAAGAGTTTTCTTTGCTAGCCTCCCAATATGCAGCCTAACGTAGGACGAATCGTGGAACACGAAGGCTAGTAAGCTATGTTTCGTGGCCAACGCGAAGGTCATCGGTTGCATGATGAAAAGCTCTAAGTCATAATGGTGGTGAGGCTTTTTTATTTTCTCCGCAACTTGTGTGTAAGTTGTGTTCCGAACGATGCAACGTCCTTAATGACGATGAACGATTTTAACTTTCGCACCTGATACATTACGAAGTTATTGGCAAAATGTTCTTATCTTTAAAGTAAATTTATGTTACTCTTGTTCAAATAAGATTCATTTTACAATACTTTTTATTACTTTTGCGTTACACTACACTACAAAAGAGTCCATCCATGTTATATAGAGTGCTGAGTTGAATAAAATTATATCTATCAACATGGGAAATACATGTCTAATGCTCCTGCTTCAAACTCAACAACTCACAAATCCGTCTCAAACAATCGCTCCGTCCGTTCACAAACAGGTCGTTATCCAACGATTAGGTAAGTTACTTATGTAGCAGCTTGACACCTCGAAAAACAACGCACGTCGCATTCTGAATGCAGTGACCACTTCGCTGTCAACAAGCGGATATATGAACAATCAAAAAGACATACTGAGTCAGAGGTCCTCAAGGACGTACGAATCGTTTGGGCAACGCCAATATTGCATACTGCTGGTATGCAATTTTTTTTTTCTTCTACTCTCGTTGTATTCCTACAATTTTGTCAACATCAGCAACGATGCGCAATTCGTCCCCAGGGAATACCTTTTCTTAATGATGCAAACACGTAACCCGGTCGTCATAACATCGTCCAGAAGCACGATACTGTTGTCGTATCGTAATCATAAATCACAACAACAGCCACAGTGCGCTGGGGGAACAAAGTTTTCCCTACCCTCGGAAAACTGTTACCCCACGTGGCCGAGCATTCTCACAATGCCGACTCGGTCAGGAAGCACCACGTGTAGCGGGCAGCCATCATTAGCAGGTTAAAGTTTCGATCAACCTAACCGAAGCAATAACAAAACTGCCATCACAAGTGTTGTAATTAAAAACTCTTCTCAATGGAACTGGGTAGAAGGAATAGAGTCTAAAAAGAAACCAAACATTTTCCCGCAAGCGCTCGCTTTTGCGAAAAAAAAAAACAGAGAATTACGATAACTTTTACCTTTTCGCATGTT
Source organism: Anopheles marshallii (assembly GCF_943734725.1). NCBI lineage: Eukaryota > Metazoa > Arthropoda > Insecta > Diptera > Culicidae > Anopheles > Anopheles marshallii. The sequence continues at coordinate 30,510,408 of NC_071327.1, read as the reverse complement.
TTCACTGTTTCCTTGGCATGGGAACAACATGGCTTAAAGCATGCGGATGGCTTTAGTTCGTGGATTTGGAAAAGGAAAATCCATCAACGCAAAGCATCATTTCGTCTCCTTTCCGTGCTGACGTCATAGATAATCGATCCGGTGTTGGTGTGCGTGATGGTCCGATACGGCTCCAACGCGTCCCAAGAGGGATTTTACACTCGACAAGCACGTGCGTGTAAGAGCATGATCCAACATGTGTTTTAATGTACGCCATCACCAACTCCTTGACGACCGTAAGGAGCCCATACAACTGTTGCAGTAGTGTGGGTAATTTTCCAATGGAGCTGCCTGGTTGCCTGTACCACTAACACTACCAACCAACAGCTCGACCTCCTACGAGAGAACCATTTTCCCCTTTTCATCTGCTTTAACGAACATTTAAGCACGAAAAAACCACTAGCTCGCACAGTGTTTTCCATCGCACCTTAGTGTGACGTCATGTGGTAGTATTTTTCGCTGAAAATGTCTTCCCACCCAGGCTGCCTTCATCGAACCAGTCTTGCCGACCTTTGCCTTGAGCTTAAAGTTATATGGTGGCAGCGTATTCAATGCTGCCTCGAGGTAAAATCAATAATCACCATTAACGGAGGCAACTGCACTAGAAAAAATAGAAATTTAGTTAGTTCGTTTGGTTTTGTGGCAAAAAATTGTAAGTGCTTTAAGTTACAAGAAGAAAAGTGACAAATGGAACTAACTTACATAACTATAAGTACAAAGATAAATATAAACTTAAAATAACAACACTTTTAATCAAGCATTAAACTTATCGCAATGGCGTGGTCATTCTAACAAAATAAAGTGAATTATGTTCACATGTAATAAACTCATCTGATATACCCACAATTAATTGCTCCACCGTCATTTTACAAGCTGCTCATTACAGCTACGGTGAATAAAATTACTTTGCAATCATATTGGCCTTTTCCCGTTTCGCGGTTGATATGGTTGATGATGTTTTCGTATTACTGAACACATTCTGCCGATGACACATTATACAATAAACAGCGAAAATATCAAAGGTGCTTCAGCAACCGTAACTTTAATCGCATGAACTGCATTAGCCTCTCGGGGAAGAAAAACAGATGCAAGAACAAGAACGAACGCTACCAGCACCGTTTTGCAAAACCATGTGCCACATCCTGACATTAACATTAACCGTACACTTTTCCATTTTTTTTGTTGCTGCCTTTCATCACCTACGCACCGGTGTAGGCCCTGGGAATCGCTGTCGTTAATGGGATTGATGCGTGCCCTGCCGTTTTCTTCCAGCCTCCACACGACTACGAAATTCTGTCATTTAGATTCAGTTTATTGCTCCATTCCATCATATGACGTCATGTTTGTTAGAACAGGACGGTACCATCATCACTAGGGGTTGTTGTACGTTACGCACCTACACGACAAACGTATAGATTAGCTTTTGCCTCCCACCAATAAAGCAGTGGAAAACGCACCTTCTGTTGGTGGTGGTAGTAAGTATACTGTCAAACATACCTTTAAGCGAACCGATGAGCTTTCATTCATGTGCTCTTGGAAGCTTTCTCTGGAAAGAGTGTTTGCGTGCAGCAAACCATTTTGCAACAGCACTCGATTAAAGCTCTATATATCCTTGGGGAAACATTTGTGTTAGAAGATGGACTTCAAATCGGTAAAGTTAAGGGTATCGTACAATGCAAAGTAATTCCTTATCGAATCGATAACAAAGTTCAAACAAAACCCAATGTTTCATAAGCTTTATTTTAAACTACTACGCCAACTTGCTGCTAGACATCCTTTATTGCCTTTGTTGCTAATGCGCAGCGCAGCATAAAACCAAGCCAACAGGTGAAGTATATCCGTACATTTCTTAAGTTGTCATCATAAACTGTCCATGTGCGAACTGAATGGACGGCCAGACGGATTCATTTGCACCATTATTGCTTCATTGAAGTTGCAGATCGAATATGGTTTGCAGGAAACCCGATTAAAGGTGGTGGCTGGATATGCATGAACATTGCAGCAACAGCAGCAGCAGCAGTGCAAAAGAGAAATGATAAAAAAATGTGTCGCTTAATCTTTAACAAGCACCCGAACATTGAATGGACTGGTGAGTAGGTGGCAAAGCAATTGAGATTACCGTAAAAGGTGGTCATGGAACAACTGGATAATCTTTTCTTTCTTGTTCTTTTGTTTTTAAAGGTTGTATTATCCACATAGCTTCGGGAGCGGTTCGAAACCATGCAAAGACAATGGAATTTTATTCCGAAAATGATATCAAGTAAATAATACCAATATTGTAAACGGAAAATAATGTAACTGATTATCAAACTTATAATATACTATTGTAAGATGTCTATTGATGATGTAAGATATTCATTTAAAGCTTAAAAATCAAATTGACTGTTTATTTGGAATATCTTTAACTTATACATGTCTTCAACTGTTAATCAATCCTTCTAAGAAAACGAAAACAACCAATTTGACACTGGCATGACGGCAAACAAAGCCAATAATCTAGTACGACCGCCATACACTCCACACGAGAACTTCAAAACAGGTCTCCGGTGAATGAAAAATGGATCAAGTTCTCCACGCAGCTAACAGGCACGCCAAACCGATGGAAGCCACCATCAGAATCATCATCGTCATGTGGAAACATTGAACACGGTCTAGCAGGTTCGAGAATGAAAACAAAAAGACAAATTCTAGAAAATCGTATAGAAAGGGAGAATGAAAAATATGTCCGAGCTGTCGCAGCACCTAGCCGTTCCAGATGCGGTGCGTCCACCGGCACAAGCAGCCGCGGCTCATTAGCTTGCCAGTATGTCGGTGTGTCTGTTTTCGAGCCCCCGGTTCCAAATGATTCGTTGTCTCCATCAGATCCAGGCCCTCATCATCATGATATGAAGGTGCTATGTGTCCTTGAAGATCCTGTTCTCCCTCTTATGTGTGTTTTTTCTTTGTTACTTTTTTTGTAATTCATTTGCACCCAACAACACTTAAACATTCCCTTCCTCTGAAGTGAAGGAATATCGGTGAACTAAAATAATAAATAAAAATTCGTCCAGTTCAGCCGAGCTATTTCGCATGTTTATTAACATTTTGCACAAACAAACTAAATCACCATTCCCGTTGAAAGGGGCAAGGAAAACACAACATGATTCAAAGATTGATATTCCCTTTCCGGTTCTCGTTTGTTTGCCGAAACTGGCGAAAGGAAGGTTGGGACCACGAAAACGTGCAAAACTGAAACACGATGTCACCATATAATCGAACCATTTTCACTTTTGTTCTGAAATCAATGTCTTAATTATGGGGACCTTGTTTTCGGTTCGAACGAATGCCCCCCCGGATGGTTCACCAATAACCAATAGACGCACGGTTTTTTTTAATCGCCTTTTGATGATGTTATGATCTCATTATGAATTAAACTCATCGATAAAAACCGTTCTAATGCGTGTGCGTTGTTAATACGGCAACAAAACACCCCAATATGACCTATGCCATTGGTTTGGGCATCGAATATTAAGCGATGTTCATTAAATGCATGAATATTTATGCAAACATCTCTTCAACCGAAGGATGCCCCGAAAGTTTACGATCTTTAATGGACCAAAATGATAGCTCACTAGCTTCGATTCTCATGGTGGTGATGAAGGGTTTTGGAGAAGAAAACCTCGTTATAAAATCACCTTAAAAGCTTGTAAAACGCAACATTCGGAGCATGTATCAATCTTCTCGTAAAATTCCCAACATTAGCAAAACTATTTATTTATGACGAAACCACCAAATGAAGAGAAATGTCCCGCGCACTGGTTGATGTAAAGTTAAAGCCCCCCATTTTCTCATCCTTTCATTCACAGCTCAGCATCTACACTACACAATGATACAGCCCGACGATAAGCCCAATCTCACCCTATGGTCTATGTCTCGTTCCCATTGGCTATCATAAATAATCGTGTCATTATAGAAGCGAGACAACTTAATGATTATTCAACAGCTTCAAAATCATTCGGCTTGCGAGCATAAATTGGGTTTGTCGTGGTGGACAAAAGAAAAAAACAACAACATTAGTGCGTCTCTATGGTAATTGGGAACGCAGGAAATCAACCGTTCCACCGGTAACTGAATGAGATCAATCATTTGTCAATCGCTGTGTTCAGTGGAGTAGTTTCCAGATTTACCTTTATCGCGTCCGTTTATATCTTCCGATCTGATCATCGTTAAGCAAACTTTATCGCAAGGTTAACGCATGCTCGTCTGGAAGGTGTTTTGTAGCGAAACAGTACCAATACAAAACGATATCCTTTCCCGCGAAGGACACACGCCATCGTTCATCCGTCGGTGACGTTTTTATGGTGGGAGACACCACGATTCACCAGCTAGGATGCAACTGAACCCACTAGTGAGTAAAACAACGCCACGCGCAGATAACGCGCAGTCGGAGCAATTAATCAAACCCCTATCGCGGTAGCTACCTTTTGCGCGACGAGAAGCCACTGTGAGCGCGATAAGGCTCATTAATCCGAATGTGCTCGACAAGCGTTTCGAACAACAACAAAAAATAAAGCCCTTTACCGTCCCAACCTCAATTTACCGTATTTGGTGATGCTCCGCAGCATAGCTTCACGGAGCGAGTGCAAATTTCAGCGCAGAAAAGGAGCCATGCAACATGCATAAATGATAACACCAAAGCGGAGATTTAGCCTTCGGGACAATGTGAGGCCACGAATGGATTATGCTACCGGGGATATGAAGTGAATGTATATGCATCGGTAGGACCAAGGTTTTGCGTTGAATATTCGGTTTGTAAGGATCGGTGTTTTAATTTGTGTGATATTTTTTTGTTGTTGATCGTGAAAGTAATTTCGTTTAAAATTTATTGAAACTGATTGATGATTTGAATGGTTCAATAAATTGGAGGCTTTAAGTCAATGTCATACTTGCCTGTACTGGACTGTGCAGCACTAAATAATATGTGTGAAAAAGAACATTTCGAACAACATTTTCTCATGATGAAGCTGATGATTTTATCTTTTTACCATTTACACTGTTGGTCAATTTATTCGTAAAGTGTATTATAATGAGGATATCAGTTGTCCACCTCTTAGAACGCAATATGTCAGTATGAAGTCTTACATAGTAACATTACAGAGCGTTTTCCTGTGATACGGTCTCGGTGTGTTAGCGGTGAGTCTATTATTGGATAAAATACGTAAAAACTACAGATCATAGGTGAAATTGGTTCGTTAGCTGCATAGGATGCCTTATGTATGTCCACAGACATTAACAAATAACATATTCGTGACTTTTATCCGAGTCGCCTGGTGTCATTCTCATGACAAGACTGATTACAAGGTAAAGTTTTTCAGTCTACTTTTAAGTTTGACTCATAATTAGAAACAGATCAACCTGGTCTGTCCTTTGTCTTGCAACTCATTCTCTTTCTTCTTTTTGTAAAATATTTAACTCTAACTTGCTTCAAACAATTTACTCTAAAACTCAAAATAGTTAATAACTCGTGTATTGTTTGTTTCTCAAAAAAAAACAGTTTCTCAATGACCTCAAATGTCACTGTATGAATGTCTTCATAAGAGCATTACCAGCCCCATTACCCCAATCATCTTGCAAAAATGCTCGGTAAGGAAGCGTGAAACTCCGTGCCTGACAAAGTGTGCAGCTTATTGTAACATAATCCAGGGTGACTGTAAAGTGACACCAACCACAACAAAATTTATAAGTAAAGAAGAACATACCATCATCCAGACCACTACTACGAAAGCTGACCCCTTACAGGGGGAACGTTTCTGCAAAGCTCGATGCTGCCTGGTGTATTGCGCAGCCCACACTGAGGACAGGTTAGATACGTCTGCAAGCAGAACCCGTTTTAGCCCTGGCCTGTTCTCACTGTTTTCTCGTATCGACGCATCTTTTCTTTCTTAAGTTGGGCCGAGAAGTAGGTGCCAAAGCGAGGAATTTAATCAAACTATCAACAGATGCAGATGGACCCACTGTAAGCCGTTGTTCATAAAAAGCGCTGGTGCAATACTTTAGCCAACCCGGGTGAATGATGAGCCAAGACCGGTTGCCCCGTTCGTGAGTGTGTACCGGGTGGTAAAATTAACAAACCGAAATAAATAAATAATTACTACGCTTTTTTTCTGGAGTAATGTACCATAAATTCGCACCGTTCTAGCAGTCGCGACGACTGCTGTGTTTCGAACCGGACCAACGGTGTGCGTTTGGCGTGGGTAGTGTGGCTACGAATTTATGATGTGTCTAGTTGGTTATTGCAACTCGGCATCTGTGTTGCAATTGAAGGCACCATCATTACTCATCGTAATTTAGCTTCATTTTACTGCTACCGTATTACCGGCAAGAGTCGTAAACTAGGGAATCAACATTATGTTTATAAAACAAATCTTAACCTATGTAAATATCAGCAACCTGGGAAGAATTACGATCATGATGAAGATCAATGCAGTTCATTGAAATATCGCGATTAGATCGGTAGTTGATCATCGTAAGTCTACATTGTATAAATGTATCAAACTTAAAAACTTTATCCGAAGTGCAAAGGCTATCTTATGTCAATGTTTTATTTTAGTAAGTTTGTTCTAATTTTTAAAAATCTTTAAAATAGAATTATTTATCTAAAAAAAACTTCGTCATACAATCAATTCAACAACAGTTTCCGTTCACAATAACAGTTTTCGTAGGACTTTATGAATTGTTATACCAATTTTATGCGATCGTTTTAAGCCTTTAAGTCGACAGCTTTATGGCAACCGAAATCCTTAAAATCTCAAGTTTTTAAGCCACTACTGTGTAACTGACATGGAGTGTCAAACTGTATCAACCCAGTCGAGCACAAGGTTAATGCATAATTTGGCTCATTTTGGTTCAATAATCATGCACAATGATATCATACTGAACGTATTGTTAATTCGTCTATAAACACACCTTACATTGAACTCCTTGCTACTCTACCAGAGTTTACCACATCAGTTAATGTACCTTATTCTGGTACGTTCGCTCTCTTTCTGCCGTTTCGATCACCATACCAGATGAAAGTAGGTCCACCACGATGTAGGTGGTCCCAAGGAAAGATTTAAACTTCTTAACAGAGCACCCGTTTCCGGAGCAGCAACGTTCAGCTTTTGTCCGCATGCTAGCGCCAAAACATTCGTTACCGTTCCGAATTATCGCTGATTATACAGCTTCACTCCAACCGTGATGTGTCCGTGCAGAGAGCAAAACAGGGGGAAGCAACGCGTCTTAAGCGCCAATCGGCTGAAAATTGAGTGTTTGATTGAAACGACTACGCGCGGCAGAACTTACGCAGCCCCGTCCTGCTTACCGTGCGGACCCGAAGGTCGTCCAGTAGTCCGACACTTGTTCGACACATGTCTCTTGGCACTTCTGTCCAACTGTCCGGCAGGCCGAGCATCAGGCCGCACACGTCACCGTTTCTATGCTGTTTGGATTTTCGCTATTCCTTCCTTTCGCAAAAAAAAAACTCTCTCTCGCACACTATCTTTACTACGCGATCGTACCAATATCCTCCACGTTTGCAATCCGCCTGATCGCAACCACCGCAACAGCAGCGTGTTAGAGGTGAAAGATACACGTTTAGTGACCATTATCGTAAATCTTGATGGGCTCACATTATTAGGCAGACCGTTTTTTGGATGGGTTTCAGCCTCCCGCGGTTCCATCAGCTTCGGCTTCGGTTCTCCGTGGGCCCAAGGGCGAAGGACCAAATCACACCCCACGGGCTTTTATGTTTAAACTGCTCCATTAAATGGCTGCTAATGATTATGATTACATTTAATTCAATTATAACTGTGCGGGCAGTCGCCCGAGCTCACCGGGAGCAAGGATAAAGTGAACGGATGCCTCGGTGGGTAACCTTGCGCGGGCACCAACCAAACACAGTCCAAAAAAGGAAGTAAATTTTCCGCACCAACAGCGGCGCCTTGAACAAATATGTACTTTACGAGCAAGAATTTAATATTTTTTTCATCCTTCTTGCACGCCTGCTGTCATATGATGAGAGACCACCCAAGTAGAGGCCCCTTTTTTGGAGATCCATTTGGATCGTTTTTTTAGGGGAAAGCAAAGCGCATGATCGTCCAAACGTGCAATCTCTCTTGGAGTGTTTATCAAGACTTCGCTGTATGCAATCAATAACCATAAGAGGTCGTCCAAGTATGGGTAAGGTGTATCTTAATTGAGGACTGGAGCAGACTGTCAGTCAATGAAATGGAAAGCATTCCAGTTGAAGTTAAAGTTTGAGTGGGAAATCAAATCTTTATGACCGTATAGAAATCAAGATAAACCTGATCTTGATTTCAATTCGATCCTATGAAAGGATAGATCATTCAAACAAGTAAGTGTAACGAATCACGGACATAATCGATGGATTCAAGTGTGCATTCAAATAAATGGATTTTATTAGTTTGAATACCGAATTGACAGAGCACTTCCAAGTTATCAATCAACTTGGGTATTCAATCATTTTCTAAGCTAACGATTTATACACAAAAATACGAAAGTAAAGAAAAATTATCCGAAGTATTAGAACATATTTTAGTACTTTAAGTAAATCCAAAAATAATATTGAACTTCCAACAACTATTAGTATCTATATTCTGTATTTTATACCGTATTTTCCTACAAATATACTTACTATGGAGAAAGTGTCCCTGCAGCACACTGTTACGTAAGCTACTAATTGCCAGCTCCATAAGATGAATGATTACTTCACAGTATCCCGCAGGGAGGACGGTTTAGAAATTCAGCCTTGCCCTAGAAACACTGCAGACATCAACATCTCACATTACTTACGAGCTCCACCCACTCTCGCACAGCATCCAGGAAGCCACGCATCCTAACGATCTTCACGGATATGGGGGATCGCTAAAGTGCGGTAGCCATCCCGTCCTAAACTATACCGCCGGCACTGATCCGGGTGATCCGGACACACATTCCAAACGCCGTTTGAAGCCGTTGTCGAACGTAATGCGAAACAGGCGCGATAGCGCACCTAATCACCTTCGTGCACCCCGTCGAGCCTACGCACCGCGCGGTAAAGTTGCGCCGCCAGCTGGGCGCAGCCTCGATACGCGGCAAGGTTTCACCGTCCGGGATCGGCCCCTTCAACGTCAAAAGGAAGGTGCAAACGCGCGACCTCTCGGATTTGCCCCCAGGCTTCATCAATCAATCTTTTGCGCGTGCTAGCGAGCGGGTGGAATTGGTTCTTCTTTATTTTTTTAACTCTCCTAGCTAGTATAAGCTGTCTCCGGCGCGCATCATTAATGTTTTAGTCGCACGCGCAATTTGCTCTTGGGGAGCATTATTTTTATCGCCATTCTGTCCCTTTTTTCATGCTGCCGAAATGGAGGGGAACTTTGTGTTGTTGTCTAATTTTCGTCTAACGTCCAGCGAGGAGTTTGGGGATACGATTGACAGACACAAGCGGACGAGTATGCTCGTCGATGTGGCTTGATGAAGGTGGTGAGAAACGACTCACATCGCTAATCGGTTGTTATGATTGATAGACAAAGCTCGACGTGCTCTGCGTCCTTTCAACAGTCGTTGGAAGCGTATCAATTTGAGGCGGAGCGGTCACTCGATCGCTTCAAAGCAATAGAGCGTAAAACGTAGAGCACTTAAATTTCACTCAACCGGACGTTTTGCCTCAAAAGTGATCTATTTCGTTTCAATATTTTTTCAAAAAAGAAACAAAAGTTTTCTAGGAAAATAGTCTAAAGATTTGCTAAAAAAATTCTAACATGAAATATTGCAATTTGTTTCTATTGCTGATTTATATTTTTTCGTTATACTTATGCAATATTTTTAGTCTATTGGTAGAAAGTGACTTAGCATTGTTCTTAGCATTGTACGTAATATAATTCCAATATTTTCAAAGAGTCTCGCGAATAAAATTAAAACAGGCTCAATAGCTCAATAACTCAAAACCACCCTATTTATTTTTTCTCCCCTTTAGACCATTCTTTCCTACTTGGACCCACACTGAAACGCGCGTACACCATGTTCTTTGCCGAAGGTATAACAGATAAAAAAACGAAAACTAAATCCACGCGCGTGGGCGTGTATGTTCCATTCGCACACGCCTGGGAGCGTGAAGCGTGAAGCTTGAAGCTGTGCCCGACCGATCCGACCGAAAAATGAACGATCATCACACATCCTACTCCACATCGACGGCTTTCTTCACCGCAAAACCACCCAACCAACCGAGCTAATCCGCTAATTAATTTTAATGTCTGATTAATTCACCCGCAGTATGATGGACGAGCGCACGAGTTGGCGGTAATTTATCAAACGCTTGTTAGCAGCCAACAAACGCTCATTTAGGGGGTGTACTTTTATGGCACGAATGCAACGCGTTTGGGGGCCGAATTGCTGAAGGCACTGTAGACGCGAATGATGAAGCGCGGCGACGGGTACTCCGTACAATTCCGATCGTAATCGATACCGAACGGAAGCCGCTTGTGAAGGTGTGTGCTGAGAAGGAATTTAAGGAGTTATTTAAGTGTCTTTTTATGGTATTCTAGATGATTTCTGTGAGGCTGCTGCTTAAAGGCCACAAATGTCCCGCAGGACATTGTTGGTATTATTACTGTAGAAATAGATTAATGTTTTAGAGACCCTTTTTTAGACGCGGTGTTACTTGCAAAATATTTCCTTTATTCCAGACATTCAGACTGAAGAAGAGGCAAAACAATCTAACAATTAACACTCTGCTGTATTCTTGTACAACCAACAATGGAACTAATACCGAATCAAGATCATTGGAGTTAATATGATTTATTTTTTTTTTCATCTTCCAGTAGAAGGTGCATATGAGCTATGATTTGCTCGTTTAGCATGCAAAGCACGAAATATCAATCATTCCCGTATTTGCGCACTGAAAAATCCCTTTACCCATTTAGATCCAAATTCATCCATTCGTTATAAAAACATCAAACGGATAAACGGTCCGATTAAAACCAAATTTAGAAAGTCCGATTCCGCGATCAACCGCTGCACTTCGCGCATGCAACGCGACCATCTCGGCCTCCATCTCACCAGTGCGCGCGTGTTACGACTTCTATTTATGCGCAAATGCTGGCCCACTAAGAAAGACGCCGGGCACACCGGATCCGGTGTGCGATAATCTCGGCCTTCTTATCGCTGATCAAACAAGTCGCTTGCGCCGTCCAAAATGCCCATTTCCGACGACCCAGGCCAAACTAACTGGGTTCAATCAAAATCACATTAGATTTTAATCGCCCCCGCCAAACGGACGGATCGTGCGCCACCTTCCATTGGTCGTACAACGGCGCGGTTGGAATCGTAATAATATCTGCATTTGTTTTCTAGTCACCGGGTAGAAAACATGGCTGATGAAGATGATGATGTGCCGATGATGTGCCATGTTGATGGGAAGTTAAAGGAAAAGAAGGCCTGAAAAGGTCAGTCCGGGGCTGGACGTCACGTGCGTGCGTGCACGGTCTCGATCGTGCGAAGGTACACTCTGAAGGGGATGGTTTTTTCACTTTAAATAAAAACCGCTTTGTTCGCTAGTTTGTGGTTTGGGAAAATAATTAAAATCTATTCAGCCGATTTGGTTTTTTTATATGTTTGGTCAAACTGTGTCAGCTTGTGCGAAATTTCCCTTTCATTTTCAATGAACTATGTCAACAAACGATTCAACTTTTCTCATTTCATACTTGGATTGAACATTAGTGACGTAAAGCGTAATTGAAAAATAAATATATCATCAACAATATGGACCGATGCATCACAGGAGGTTTTTTATGACCTACTCGTCTCAGCCCAAGATTAACTTAGTTCCCTAAAGGGAGTTGATCCGGTATTGTTCACAGAAATACATTGTAGATCATGCATTCATCAGAACGTTCAATAACTGATGTCCATATTGCTCTGGAAGCACATTTAGAAAGAATTAATCTTGCAATGTCGAAAGTGTATGGCAACGTGGATCATTTTCTACGATTTTGTGTGGAGATCTTTTTTTCTTAGATACGGTGAAAATAATCCAAAAGTTACCGTATACACTGATACGCAACTTATCGCGTTCTAAAGATCTGAAGTTTACGAGTTTTAGTCACTGCTTTGCGTGAGACAACAGTTTACTCCTCTGCTTAATTACCCTTTTTTATTCTCCTGTGTCCTTGTGTTCCTTGCGGTTCGTATTGTATTGTATTTGTGTATTTTGAATGAAGTGTTTTTGTCTGTTTGTCAAAGTAGTTTAAATTCTACTATTTTCACTTACTTCAATTGCAATTTTATATTTGTAGATGATTTTTTCCTCAAGATAATTCGACTATGTCCAAACTTCGATCCAGGCACTACTTCATATATCGTCGAACTCAAACATAAGTAAGTAAACAATACTTCATTAACTAAATGGAATTAAACAATTTGTCATGACAATTACAATAAAGGTAATGCTGCCTAAAACATTAATTTCAATTTTGGTCTAAGTTTATGTTTATTTGAATCCAAGAAGCAACTATTAAACATCTGTGTTAAAAAAAAAAATTCCTAAAACGGTAGAAGATTTACCGCTCCTGTCTCTATAAACCTTGCCACACTACATTGTTTGTGCTGACCGATGCTGCAACAATTTTACTGCAAGCTTTAAATTAACCGGTGCTGAGCAGAACGGAACGTTGTCAACGCTTAATTCTAATGGCTGTACTTGTCTGCCAAGCATGCAGACCTACCCTCCCATGCCCTCCCTTCACGACCAGAGTTCAAATAGGGTCCGTGGTACAGAATTTCCTTCATTCCATTCCGTGCCCTACAAAGTGTCAGTCACCGAGAATGTGACACGTTTTCTTTTTCCATCCTCCATCTGCCTTGCCGAGCCACGCCGGAACCACAACCGCGCGAGGTTACGGAGTCAATCGTTGTTTTAGATTCGTTCTTCTTATTTTTTTATTTCAATCGACCATTCGAACACGGTACCGATCGCCGGTAATAATGCACGAAACGCGAACAAGCCCTTCAAACTTCTAATAATGCATCCCAAAAGCGGAGCCCGTAAACAGTGCCCACGACTTTAAGTGCGGCTGACGAAAATGAGCGAACGAATGGCGCAGACGGATCAGAACCGTTTGACGTCTGTTTGGAACACACACACGAGTTCACAGCTGCCATTACCGTGTAGTTTCACATAATAATAGAGGCGCCAACATGCATTCGAGCAAGTGAGATTGCATTTATTTTTTCTTCTTTCGATCACCCGTCTATATTTTGATGTTCGTTAAAATAAACTCGAGAACATTTGACGTTGGTGCCGTGAGTGGTAGGATTTGGACAGACTTGAATTATAACTCGGATGAAAAATTGTACAAACATATTTTGGTTGATGTGGGTGATTTTTTTTACATACATTTTTTACAATTTTTTGAAACTATTTTTTACTTCAATAAGGAATATTTAACAACATGTATAAATAATATCGTTTCAAGAGTTTATTGTTACACAATTGAAAAGACTTCATAAACAAGAAATTAAAATAAAATCACCATTCATAATAACAATTGGACTTAGTAAGCAGTATCAAAGCCATCATTTCACAAAATGAATCACGATTAGATTATTCCATTTGTTTGCATAGTAATGTACGATTCCTAGTACACTACTTCTATCTCACTATTGCACACCGTGTCTCTAATTTGAATACAATTACTATCTTCCTTCTGCTACTGAATCTCACCTCAACACCCCGTTTCATAAAATCTCCAACAGTGCAGTACCGTACTGAACTGCCCTTGAAGTGCAACAAAACCCTAGATCGTCACCTTTCAACCTAGATTGAAATTAATCTCAGCTAAACTAGCGCTAGATCACTCGATCGATCAAATCTACATTCTCTGCTTTCAATGGTTTCCAGTGCTACCGAAGCGTTAGCGATGTATGATGCATCTACCATCGACCCAGTAGCATTCACAGACGAACAGAAAGAACAAGAAAAACAATTGCATGGACGCTGGAGCACAACACAAGCCCGTACCGCTGATGACATCAAAAATTCAGTAGCACCATTCTTAAAAGGGGGCCCTTTTAGCTAATTTGCCTACGCCAGTACAGCCGCCACAGACGACAAACAGCTCGCCGGTACGAACCCGTCTCCGCAATGAAGATCGTTTTCGAATTCGAATCACATTTGGAATTATGTCATAATATAAATGACTGCCTATAACTTAGGATCTTGGCAATAGAATGTGTACGAACGTGCGCGTGTACACGATTAGCACACTCGGCATCCGGTAGAGGACGCCTCATATCTTCTGCGTATTAGGTTTCGGGCTTGGAACTGCAAATACGAGACGCACATTTTGCGCATTATGGCTTGCGAAATGCAGTGTCGAGCTCATCCACAGCGCTGAGCTGCAAAAAGGGATGCCCTACCGCTCGATCGTTCGTAGGCAATTACACACATACACACCTTGGCGAGGAATGCAATTGATGTTTGCCTGTGCCGGACCCATCTCGATCATAAATCATGCATTTATCCCGAGCACACAGAAGACTGACAGAAAATTAATTGTGCAATATTGGCTTCGCGCATCCTCGGCTCGGGTTTAATTGTTTAATAATTGACATCACGTAACCGTTGAACCGGCCCGGTTCGGTTCGGGTGGAATTAGCTTCCTGTAGCGGGAAATGCGGCGCACAATTAACCTCCCCAGGAAGATGTTATCCCCGGGAGCGATTAAGAGATGAGGTGTGAAAAGTGGATTTTTAGTATGATGCAATTTGTTTTCTCTTTGGAGAAAGTGAACATTGCGTGCTGTTCATTTTTTCCGGGTTGAAACTTTTTAAACATATAAAAACTTTCATTTTTGAAGTGCTGATCTGAAGTACGTCAAGTGAACACCATTAATGCAGATAATTGCAGCACAAAAGATCATCCCGACACATTACGGTAGGTCGGTTCTTGGGATCAACATATTGCAAAACCATTCGCAAATGTCTACAAACATTAGCCGACAAAAATGAATGCATGTTAGCATCCGTATAATCAATCATTTCCACCTACCAGTGACGTGGTATTTTGTTTCGACGCTAATGCGACTAGTGTATTCTTGACGTGCGCGAATCGTTATGGGCTAGATTCGTTTTGAAAGCGTTAGAACTTTTTACCTTCGTACCGTTCGATCGTTTCTGCGAATGTCCTATTTTTAGCGCAAATCGTCCACCATTCATTTCATCTATTTGCATATTGATCCGGTATCATCATCGCCATCATATTGACGCTAGCCCTGAATCCCTTGCATCCTGGTACGAGAGGTGCACCCGGAGACTTGTGCGCGACACAGGCGGCGAACCTCCTCCAGGCACGCTCGGATGGCCATTAATTATGGGGCATATCCATTATCGATTAATTCGAACCAGCATTAGAACTGTGTGACGCTGTGAAGCTTCAAGTCCGAGCCATTCGAACGACGAGTCCATCGTCAGTCCGAACGGGGGCCATCTCATCACAGTGGACCGTGCAGTGTGGCTGCAAAATCCAGACGAATGCAATTTGCACTGCAGCGTATAGTGACCATGTACACGAGCGGTCACATTTGCCCGAGGTGGTTAGAGTGGCTTGGTCGGCGCAATAGGAGTTTCTGCAAAACTCCCCCTCAACCAGCCTACTGCCCGGAAGGTGCGCGGAGTTTTTGGACTCAAGGTTCTAAGCTTGCTCGTGCTGAACGGTACCGACTGGTTGGGATTTTTTCTCACGCCACCAACTTGGGCGACGGGGATGCTGTCGTGCCTGGCAGCACTCTCCTATGAAGCCACCATGCATTGCTGCATAATGCACACTGGACACAATATTTGTCTTTGAGGTTCGTATAAAGGGTCGGAGAAGAATATTTTTCGAAATGAGGACGCATCTGGGTCATTTAATCACATCACTTATATCCATATATGTTGTCACAAAGCTGTCGTTCTCAAAAGGTATACATTTTTTTCAATTAAATTATGAAACTATCGCGCTGGAATAGATTTCTGGATAGATCCGCTGGAGGGATTCTACATTGCATATATTTGCTTAAAACGAGGTTGTTTTGATTTTCTTATAAACTATAAAACACCTTTTTCATTGGTGGCATCATCGTTTGCCTTTGAACGTCTGGTTCACTCGATGCACCACACTAGCAGAGACAAACCTTAGGCTACCTCATAATCCCTACCGATGGCGTAATAACAATACGGCAACATGGCGACACCGACAGTAATCAAATGAAAATATCTATTTCAATGAACCGACACCGATCACTTATGTCATTTGTGCGAAGGTTTATTAGAATAAATGAAATAAATTTGTCAGATTATAATTATTTCTCTCGCGCTTGCAAATGTACGTACCGCTGGCAAGCAACCGGGTGATGCGTCCGTCTAGTAGCTGGGACTGAGTACCCCTCAAACATACGTAGAGCTTCAAGCAGCTCCGGTTGATTAGCCGATGCTAGTACGATCGATTTCAGCGTCTGATGTGCTTTTGCTAAAGCTTCCAAACGTTAATCTCCCATCAAGCAGGGCGGTCCGGAAGGCGGCATCCTCCTCCGAGAAATGTTTTGCGACCTTTTCAAGACCTCACCGATGGCTGCCGTTCGCTCAAACCGTTGGAGCGTTTGAACTGAAACGCGATCGTACCCCGAAAGGTCGACCGATTGAGGTGAAATAGCTCCGTTAGCGGTTTGCTAGTTATTAACGCACTCGCACCAGAAAAAAAACGGAAAATCCTTGGACAAACGCACTGCACTTCCTTGGGGAGTCGGGCTGGCAAAACGCATCAGAAGAAAGGAATGAAGGAAACGATCGCCACGATTGACCCTTGTTCAATTCTGTTTTATCGCATGCCACGAGAATAAAGCGCAACGTACCTAGTCCACCCATATAGGCGGCAGTAACAAGAAGGCCGCATAATCGATCGCACACTGATACATAATTCATTTGTGCACGGTTTGCTGCACTCGTACAAGGTTTTCATTAACATTTACCACGGTGCGGCACATTGTGTACAGGAAAATCTTCCTATACCCGATCAACAGACTCCACAGAAAGAGAAGGTGTCATGTATGGGAAAAGAAAATTACCGCCATCGAAGTGTGCTCTAGGTGTCTAGGTTTTTATGATTGTCCCGGTTAACAGAAGCGGAAACAGTATCGTAAGCTCAGTTCGAATATTGATACATCGTGACAGCTACTGGCGAGTTCAATAATCGATCACATCAATGACGGTTTTGTGAAGCAGGCGGAATCGATAGCGGATCGTTGATGATTAAATGCAATTATCGTCCCTTGCTTAACACATGAGTAATAAATTGGAATGAATGTAACGTATAGAACCGTTCAGTTCTTTGACCTTTTCTAACTAGATCGAGCGTAAGAATGTTAAGTTAATTTCTTGAAACAACTCTTAATATTTACAATTTTAAAGTTTTTGTCACAACTTAATTACAGTTGACTAAGTTAGACATTGGAATAAAAAAATCGCTTTCTCAACCAATATCAACCTCAAGATCATCGATCACATTCTAAAATTATTCAAAAGAATGCACGGTTGTGTAACGAGGCTTAATTCGCTGGGCATAAAATGTCAACAAACTCAACCAGATCCTGCTATTGCGGTCAAACCACAAACGAACGCAAGAATTTACGCCAAAATCTACAACTCACGCACCGTTCGTCGAAGGTCCTTGCCAAACGATAACGAAATGTGTTCGACAATAACAACAACCAAAAAAATGAACCTCCGCGACAACATACATCATTACCACCGAACGGCGACCATCCAGCGTGTTCTAGAGCCTAACCGTCCCGGTTAGCCGTCTTTCACTTTCATTTCTCATCCCAGCCGATCCCGTCCGATTCCTAAATGTCACGGAGACTTACGCCGGTGTTGCGTAACGTGCCCCGACGCACGGTGATTCTTCTGCACGTGCGTTCGGTACAAGAAGGCAGGAAAGGAAAACGAAACAGAACACGATTATGTTTCCCTTTCGGTTACGGTGCTACCAGTGTCATAAAACAGCTCCAGGCTCATCCCTTTTTTGCACCAACCACCAAGCAGGACAATCTTTGTAAGCTCTTAAGTAGCGTCGGAGGCCATCCTTAATAAGCGATCACGATCGGTAGGGCACAGCTGGAACGAAAGCGCAAAAATATATCAAACAAGTATATTCAAAACAATCCATTCTCCGGCGTGGGTTTGTACGCGCCGATTTTTGTTTTCTATCTCAATCCCAACAGCCAAAAGTCCTTCTCCCACATCGTGCCGACGGTTTAACAAACCGTGGCTGGTACTGTCACAACACGCATTCTCCCGAGGTGCGTCGACCGGTAAAAAATTAAGTGAAGCCGGTGTAAGAATCCGTAACGCATGACTTCCAGCTTTGGTCATTGCGGTATCCCGGAGGTCTGGTAGAAGCAGTGGAAGGAAAAAATGAACACAGAACCAGATTCAAACAAACAAGGTGCTGCAGCAACATGAAGAATTAATGGTCTACACTTGAGTGCCCGGTTAGCGACAAGTATCCCAAGCACATGATTCGTTTTTCGAACCTTGTATCGTTTGAAAATAAATATAATACACATTCTGTAAAATTGAGTGTGCTTTTAAAGCAAATTACAAAATACTCCAATCTGATTAAATAATTCGAAAGTCTTTCGGGTACTGTAATCTTGCCGTCGATCGTACGCACGCATGGCAACCGTGTCGTACGAGCAAAATAAGACAGGACACGATTCACCGTAACCGCAATTCATCTTTGTGCGGTTTGATTTAAACACCACCGCCAGCAACCGAACAAGATCGCGCATCGCTCGAAGGATCCAGCTTCCAACTGCAGGATCCGTCGGTTCGGGTGGTCCAACGGCCCACATCCCAAGACGCGTGCTTTTCGCACAGTACGAGCAAAACGACAACAACCAAACAAGAACATCCATCGTACCGAGCGCTATGCCATCCCGCCTCCTTGCCTCAATGTCTGATAACGGTAGCCGATGGGGCAAGCCGTCTTCACAGTTTTCCACCGCCACTTTGCATTCAGCAGCGATCGTGAAGACGAAAGTCCGAACCTTCGCAAACGTCCTCCTGCGCAAGGTGGTCCGGCGTGCAGGGCAGTTTTCTTTCCAAACTCGCACGCTGGTTCGATAAAAGATTAATTTAAAGCAGAGCGAACAAAAGGAGATCGCGCTTATCCGTGCGCCCGGGTTCCATTTATCAGCATTCCCAAGCAGCATCCGAACGGGAACAGGTTCCATGCGTAGCACGTGCAGGGAACGGGACTTTGCAGACTTGACAAAGTTGTTACCCTGTTCGGTGGGTCCCGGTGCCCCGCTGAACGCTGATCAAATGTCAAAGTCAATCGCGAGATTCTGGCGAAAGGGAAAAGCAATGTGCGATTTGTAACACACTCCGTCTCATTGGGCCCGTCCATGTCGATGGTTTGTTTCGTGTTTAATGTCAGTTGAAATTTGTTTTTTTTTTATGAACCACAGCAAAACAAGTTCAATTGGGTTTTTTTTTGTTGTAAATTACTGAAGCAACCTAATTCGTCAGTCACGTGCTGTATGAACCTTGAGAATTTGAACTATTAAATATGTCGTCCCCATTTTATGTTTGACTGAAATTGAATCGTTCAATAAAAATACTGTTTGCAGACGGCACAACAATAGAACAATAAGAGGCAGCTTAGTACTACACGTAAAATATGCAACAACGATGAATCATAACCGTCGCATAAAGAATTTTTACCTCAAGTCATAAAAAACATAAAAATTATTCTGAAGCACTCAATTACTCAGAACATTACATACGTTCGCCAGACCAATGGTGATTTGCAGCATAACAATTTGTTCCTATCCCCCTCAATTGATCGAACCGGACTCAGCTCACCCAAACTTACACGTGGTCTTGACTGACCCTTTGCACCAATCAGTAAACTCTTCGCTGTCGATCACCCAGAGGCACGTTCATACACGTCCCCTGCAATTTATCGCCAGCCCAAAATCTCATAAAATCGAAGGACTTATGCTGACACGATCGACAAAAGTCAGTCCCGATCGGCGAATCGGCAAGGTTCTGACCGGCACGGTCAGAACAAACTGGCCAACCTCACCACGTTTGTAGCGCTGAATTGGTACTTGGCTGGAGGGTTTCCATTACTCGTCGCCTGTTATACACCAATAATAATTGCAGTAATCGTCACTTGATACTTTGCTGCACGAATCGTGCCTTTCGTTTTCCCTAGAACGGCAACCCCACCGAAAGAATTAGATGACTTAGATGAGTGGAGAAGCGGTCAACCCTCAAGAGGCTGGCGAAGGAATTGTGCGCAAGCTAGATGATGAACAGCACAGTGAAAGAGATCATCCGATAGTGATCTTAATGGAACGAACTACTCGATTGCGACGACTAGCGGACTAACTCTAATGCAACGACCACTATGATCGATCTGGAACCATGCCAGAGTCGCTCACCCGATCACCCCGATGAACTGCCCCATTCATCAACATCAGCATCTACTGCACTCCGCACACGAGCCGTAGCTCAAACATGCTCCACATGCACCAACAACTCGCCGAGTGCTTTAGTCAGCGCGTCAAATCGCGTCCAAAGCGAAACAGCATCGATGTGGATCTTGGCAACTCTGAGCTGGACATGAAAAATGTAGGCAAACATGATCGAAACCGTCAACCCCAGGACCGGCTCGTGCACTGTAAACTGCCGCGCGAAGGCCTCGGTAAATGATTACTATTAATTATCGAATTAGCACGTTTAAGTCCCGATTCTGACGGTTTTGAACTATGGGGCTTAAACGGTCAGCAATGCAGCTAGGATGCCGTGATCGTTGGTGGTATTTGATATTTATTGATAGCACCCGGCATCGCACGGCAACCTTCTCGAGTAAGTCCGGTGCAGAATGCTTCACGAAAGCTATGAAATAGATACAGAATTCGAAAGAATCGAACCCAGCTCGCTGTATCGTCTTAAATGTTTTTGCACCTCCCCACCGGGTTGAAGGTCACTAAACGGTTTTTCCTACACAGTCGCTTATGATACTGATATTTACCGGACCGTAAGCGACCGCCGACCGCACTACGATTGTGTTGTGGCTTGTGCTATCATTTATCCATAGAAATCAATAAAATGTCAGTCATAAAAGTGGAATGAAGCAGCGAAAACTCTACATGAGTTTCACATTCCTCGACGATCATTTCCTTATTTCGTTTCACTTCGTGATAAACCTATTGTTTCACGAGGCAAACTCTCACATCCCGCGCATCTGTCTGCACGTTCACCTGTCTAATTTGTTTAGCCATCCGCTGCGTCCTAGAGTCCGATTGCATACTAATCCTTCATCATTAATTGACCTCTCTCCGGTGCGGAACGTAGCTGAGCTGAACGATCGCCCAGCTTTGCACCACGGGAGCCTGCGATCGGATCGGACTACGGAGTAAACCACATGCTGACACACGTTACAGTCCCTTCCATTGCGACCTAACGCAGTGTCAACACCAGTACCAGTCAGACGCGAACCTCCGGCTTGTCACGAAGCGACTGCGAAGAAACGACCTAATCTTCATGCGCTGCAACCATCCTTGTGGAGGTTTGCTAGCTTCGCGTGCACAATCCCCAAACCCTAGTTATGATTCGTAAGTCATGCAAACCGTCACAATGGCTCAATCGAATCACCGTTCGTTTGGCGGGCGGAAATTCTCCATACCGTCAGGAAACGCGCCTCACAAAAAAACGAAACCGCTCAACCAAGCGACGAACTTCGTACACCCGCGTGGACTCCAACCGTGAACCCAACCTGCGTGAAGGTATTCACAAGCATCTAGATAGCTTTGGAGTCTGCTGACAAAGGCATGTATAGCCGGTTGCCGTACCCCACCGGATGTGAGGTCGAATTCTTTGGCTGCTTCAGGAGCGCACTCCTCTTTCGATCTTTCGGTAATTTCAACGATGTTTGCTACGTCGAACGGATTTCCCACTAAAGACCCTCAGAAAGACCCACAGACAAGGGAAGATTGCGGAATTCTTCATCACTGGTTCCATTTTTTTTACCCGAGAAGAGAACCCCGGTTTGTCTATTTGCCTCCAACGTGATGCGTCCCATTAAGGAAGACGCAGACGCAAATCGGAGGTCTACTCATTGCAAACCAGCTGGTTGATCGTCGCTGGTCGTGTAGATCACCTCAGTCTCTCGCTCTACTCACTTCAGCCGACCTGTCATGGTGATATATGAATTTTTAACCCACCCTCATTCTTCAATCCTCACGTATCTTCTCAACGTGCCCTTAGTAATTGATCTGATCCTCGTAAATGATAACCGTGAGAGAAAGGAGTATAGTACTTGGGAGTGTGTGAGGATTTTTTTGTTGTTGTTGCACTTCTTCTCCCCTAGAACCGCTTGAGTGAGTGGAGTTGAGGCTATACTTGTGCTCGGATCGGATCGTGCTCGTGCCTTCGAACAGTCTTTACTGTCAACCGTACGTTTGGTTTCTGTACGAGGGACACTATCTTCTGCTCTTTTTTTTTTTTATTTTTGCTGTTGTGACCACGCACCCTCCATAAGTCAATCGGTGAAGGTAACGTGAAGCAAAAACGGTTCCGCTTATCGAACACTGGTAAAGCACCGCATCGAAACGGCACGTTCTGGTTGGTAAAAGGGATGGCATTGTTTTCACTTATCCACCTGATGGCTCTCGTACTATCCTTACCAAGCTTGGTGAAGAGTATGTACCTTTGCCAAACGAAATTAAAATAATTTTTATATTACTTAAAATTTATATATTAAACATGCTACTCAACGCAAAAAGAACAAAATGTTTTACCTATAATTATTACTTTCATGGCTTTTTCGCTAAAGGTAGAACTTTAAACCGACAAGATTTTCTTATACTTTTAAGGTAATCACACAATTTCGTCATCGTTGAAGTGACTTTAAATTAATGTATATTTCGCACTTAATGTAAAGGTCTTTACACATCACATGGAACACCCCCTTACGACCAAGACTCATCGACGGTGCACATCCCATCGTCTCGCTAAACATGAACCTTCTATTCTGCCATAGATAAATTAGTATCATATCTCCGTCGCTTCAATTCGCCGCTAATTAACCGACCAGCCACGCGAAAGGCCATTAGTGTCTGCGTCGTTTAGGCCTCCGGGAGTTGAAAAACTCACCGACCAGGGGAATAAAGAAGGGAAAAGGAGGAGCAGGGTAAGCTTATTTGCTTAACCGCCTATGCTACTGAAAGTTAAACATCTGGCCAACCTGGCGAGGAGAACGATCGAAAGGGAATCGATAGAAAACGAGTCGCTAAATGCGTGTGTAATAGTTTTAAAAGGCAAACATAGCTACCTTTGCTTTTTGCGGAAATTCTGCTACCTCGCGTCGAGTTAGATATTTTGTGCGATGATGAAGGAGACCATCAGCTGAAGCCTCGTTTTTTGCTACTTTACTTCCTTAATACGGAAAAGAATAGCGTGGCTTATCGCACAAGAATCACATGACGGTTTTGCCAGACAAACTGTTTTGATCAGTCTGATGGGTATAAATCTTACTTCGCGTATGGGTTAACGAATTGCCGGTAAATGTTAACAAGTGTGCGGATATGCAGCCGACAAATAGCTAATGACGTTCTGAGTAAACATTATATCTACTGGTAATAAATTATTAATTGAAAAATAGGAAGGCAAACATTTGTAACGAACTAAATGCCTTCAAGCACGATCCAAAAAGACACATTTTAAGGTTTATTTCAAAGCGAAAAATGGACTACAAATTATGAAATGTAAAAAATAAAACGTTTCATAACATTGAACATATTTTTAAGGCTATCATCGCCACCATCACAATACACACTTTCCACGGTAATTTGTGTCGCATCAATAATAATCTATCCCGGTCGACGGCGCCAGACGAGTGTTGGTGCCCCGAGTGAGAGTTCGTGATTGAAGGCTGTTTGACCTTCGCAACGAATCATTTCCATACACAACAAAATCCTCCCTGCTCCCGTGTGTAACTGAAACACGCTTACTCACCGTGTTCGGCCACCAGATTAGCTACAATTTGATCGGCCCTTGGCGCACGTGATTCAATCGATACATTTTCTCTCCCCTGTACAGATCCCATTACCCTGCGCTAGTAAGAAATAAACAATTTTGCATGGTTCATTTACATACTTTCGGTTTCGGGCTTCGTCACATTCACCCTGACCTCGTATAATGGATGATGGGAGCCATTGCGCCATCACCACTCCCACCATGATGTTCGGAATATGCTGTACCATGTTGACTAAAGCACTGTCCCGAAGCGGGACAGCATTCATCAACCAAACTGTAGCGATCCGATGGCATGAATAGTGTCTTATTTGCCACTTTGAATATTAATTTATTTTCTCATTTAGAGGAACAGAATTTTCGTGCAGTGAACGAACTTGAAACTGATTCGTTTATTACTTGTTTCGTTTCGTGCTCCTACCACCCGGGCGTTTTGTGTCGATATGTCCTGAAGCGGACGATCAAAGAGTGTCGAACAATAATTCCCACCAAAAGTTTTGCCTAGGGGATATACGGATATCCACGTAAAGATCTTGAGAATTTCAAATGATTGTAAGTGAAGTACTCCCACGATAGAAATCTTAACTCTCAAATTTATGAAATTTTTCATACAAAATAAACCTGATAGAACTACCTATATTCATCTTTATTTGAACAGTCCAAAGTGATCGACTATCTTTTTGTTTTCGAAATTGTATCGCGCATTGCAAAATCCGAAACGAAATGTATCTCAACGATAGAAATATGATTTTGCTGACGAGATCAATCCGAATGCAGACATCGCGTACCCACAAATAATAAAACAACCACGACCTCGCAAAGCCCTATGCCATCCGATCCCATCCAGTCTGTATCGCTGCTGAAGTCATAATTCATGCCATCACGCGCCATCTCGCTTGGGGACGCGAATCTGGTGCGAACGCGTTCGTTCGTGACCGGTACACAAGACTTCGGCGCTACATCGAACGACGAACCGTCAGCTCCGAGTCACCATCGCAGCTGCCGCCGTCAGCCCCGTGTAGAACCTTCGTCGGCTGCAATCTGACCGTAAATCACTACGGATGTCATGCGATGCCATCCTCATTGCGCACAAGCACTTTTTATTTTGCCTGCTCGTACGTTCCGGTTGATCGATTACCGATCGACACCTGGGACAGGCAGGCAACACATCGATCCGAATGTGCTTGTCCGAAACTTCGATGCGCACGCAACCAACGAACCACGCAGGCTGGAAATTGGAATAAAGCGTGTGCATGCCAACCGGTAGTTGACCAACATTACAATGATTGCTCAATTTTGTTTCCCCGTTTCTTTGATACATTACCCTCTCCGGGGTCGGGTTCAGAGTAGTGGATGAGGCAGGAACTCGTTCTTGAGAACGGTACCATTTTCGCAATACACTGCTGGAGCTATAGTTTCAGCGCAGCGGGATGTCCACAGAAACGGTGACGGCAAAACACACGAACTGTTTTGTTTCTGTCACCGAGTTAATCAACTCCGCTTCCTAACCCCATAAGAACGATTGATTCGCGAGCAAAACGCAAAACCAAATGTTTCTTTTTCGTTTGCTTTGTTTCATCTGTTTGCGTTAGGATTTTTCAATCAAAATTCACATGTCAAAAGTGGCAACCACCAGGCAAAGCGCAACTACACGTTGGTTTGATTGCACTTTTCAATGCTAATTCGCGAGCAAATGCACCGGTCCGGCACAGAAGCAGCAGCTACACTGACGGCCTGTGGGTGAGGTGAAAAATTGGTTTTTCACGCCAAGACGGCAGCGAATTTGTCTTACTGTCTGTGAACGCCAGCCGCTCGGTTAGCCCTGATCGTGTCACGTTTGGTTCAGTCGACGCCGATGCACAACAGATAAAGGTGGGATTTGATTGATGGTTTTTTTGCTGCTGCTAGGAAGGCGCGTGAAGTTCCGGGACGAGTTAGCACGGGAGGGATTAAATTTAGCTTGCCTGTTCGACACACAAACCTTCTCACGAGAGCAGGAATCAAGGACATGTCGAAGTCTTTATACGCCTTAAATCACTATCAAGAATTAATTTTATGCAACTTCTAATCGATTACTTTACCTACGTCGAAGAAGTTACTGGTGATATCCACCATTTGTCCCATTTAAGCCACAACATACACCCTAATCAGGACCGGAACAGGAAATAACTCAAACGATCGCACCGTATCTTTGACAGCAACCGTCGCCTAATAACCCCCCGAAAACCCCGAAAACCGAACCAATAATGCGTGCTACCGAGTTGTTCGTTTTAATTGCCCAGACTGCTGGTGACACTTTGTTATCGCGAATGTCATGGTTTCCATTTTCCGACGACGTTTGGGGCAACCCGGTGGCGAACTTAAGTTTCGCAATCGAAGCAACACATACACATACGGTAGGATACTCCGGTCAAGAAAAATCGTTCCATTCCGGTGCCGCAAATGAGTGGAGCTGTTAAAATTTCGGATCTCCAACGAAACTACATCGACCATTTATGCTGAAGACGAACCGGGTGCTGGTTTTGCTAAAGCTTGCGAATACCCGCCGGGCATTAATGGAGGTCGTGGTGTTTCTTTAATAGGCTTAGATGTTGTTCTCGTTTCTATGTCACAGATTTATCATCTTCTCTAAATGACATTATCAGCGAAGGTGATGTGATTCATTATTTTCAAAAGACGTAGTATAAAGCACTTTTACTGATAAGTTTATCATATGATTTAAATTTATTATTTTTTGTATATAGGCAAGATATATAAATTAATGTAAAATAAATTAAAAATATTTAAATAAACGCGAAGTGTTGCTGAAAAGCGTCATTGTATGTGTTAAGAAGAATTTCCCTCACAATACTCCTTATTCTATTCTACTATATGATTATATATCAACTTCAATACAATAAAGACCAAACATTCACTAACCAGCACTTTAATTTTAATTATCCTCATCAATTCCCTCCCAGGTTACGTAAAGGAAGCGGTCGTACCAAGTGCACAACGACGCTACAAAATAATACCAATAAATCGCACAACTTTAAAGTACATCGCCTCTGCCCTCATCGATTGCTGACCGGCAACCTGAATGCGGCTACCGTGCGGACCGCGAAATCGTTTCACCCTGTCAAATTTAAATATGATGCTCATTAACAATCATAAAACATTAACTGCAACATTCAACAAATCTCCCTACCGATGGAAAACAACCCGGGAGGCAGTGAGTGAGTGCTGGAAGAAGAAAAAAAAAGTTCATCCTAATATCCCATCAGTTTGTGCTATGTATATTGTGTGGTGGAGAAGGTACGATTTCCAGCACGGGGGCATAATTCGATTAAACCCATCCAACAACAAAGTAACGGCCGGTGGGGTCAGGCACTACGAGCACTGCCGCAGTCCAAACTGGTAGCTCCTGCCCGTAAATAGCCTTTACCGCTGGACGCAGGGTATAGTGGGCGATAAATTTTCCAATTGGCTTTGGAGGTTGCACCTCCTTCCAGCGAGACTTTTTTGCAATAATTTGTTATCCTATTTTAAACAAGAAACGGTCTTTTTCTATTAACCTTCCCCGCAACCAAATCCACTATCAAACTCCAGTTGCCATGGAAAAACCAAAACGTGGTGAAGTTCACAATCGAATCAACTCAAACCCGATAGAGCGATTGGGATGAGCCGTTCGCAATTATTCATCCCCACGTCATAAGCAGTGGCAGCAAACTAAAGAAAAGGCACCCCGATGTGGGTGTTGACGGGACGACCAGCAACAATGCGGGAACTTCTCGTTTTCCAAGGGAAGAAAAACTGACCGTGCCGTACATCGTTAACAAATGATGCTACCGACGCCTACCGTGGTTCGATGATCTTTACGCTCAGATCTAGCGCTACACTTAAGCCGTACGGAGCATATAAACAAGTGTGCGCACTCTGCGCTACCTTCTCCACCACATTGAAGCGCCACGATGTGGGGCCAATGTGTTGCCTAGATTTATTTCGCTTCTTCACCCGATTGGGCAGTAAATTAATTTCGAAAACCGAAGAATTATGATGCTCGATCGCGAGTACACCGACACTACTGCGTCTACTAGATCGAGATATGCGATAAACTTGATGCACTTTTGATTCCATTTCAGCATGAGTCAGTTTTCGGTATGGTCCAATCGCTGCATGCTATCAACTTACCATACGAGCGAACCCTCCTCAACTCTGTAAGCTCACATCTAATCTAGCTTGTGTAATCAGCTTAATAGCTTGTACACACAGCTCAGCGCGTTCGTGTTTGTTCGCCCGTTTGTGCGCTTAATGTGATGCGTGTGATGTAGTTGTAGACCTATGTTTAACTTTTGGTTTCGCATCTTGCTAAATCCGTTCGCTGCGCTTTGCTAGCCATACTGCAGCAAAGAAAACTGAGGGATATTTGCAAGAAAATAATAACATACTTGTTAAAGAAAACATGCAAGAAACAAAGGTTTCTGTGAGAATAATAATCATTTTTGATATTTCAATCGACACCAGATAAGGCTTTTTTTGTTGGGAAGAAACAATTCATTCACACATCCTGGTCCGAACTTGAAATGCACGCATTTCAATTTGCACAGACAACCGAAACGGCCGGTGATCTTTGGGGAGTTGCATAAATTACGCTGTACGCCATAACCTTCCGAGCGATGTTTGATCTTGGCGCAATAATTTAAACTCACTATCACTTTTCCTGCTTCGAATTGCATATCTAATTGAACGATATTCGACGCTTAGCGCTGATTTGTGGCCGATTTCACACCAAACTTACATCAAAACCCACGATAACATTATTTTTCGGCGAGAAAGAGAAAAAAGGAGCATAAAACTAATTTCACGCTGACAAGGTCCATTTGTTTTTTTCGATTCTAGTTGGTTCTTAGCCTCACCGCTCTAACATCGTTGGGTGGGCGTTTGTATAATTTGTAATAAAAATGATGTTTTTTTTAATTCTCAAACGCTCAAAGCCCCTCAAACATTTGACGGTAGGGAACTCACAGTGTGAATTATGAAGGCAGTAGAACTGGACACACATTCTCTACTGAAACTCTTTGGCTTGATGCAAGCCACCTAATCCTCAACTATGACTTTAGAACTCGAAAACTGCATTAGTCTAACCACAGCGACGATCACCATAACGGCATGATTTACACCGTTGCAAATTTACTGCATTGATTAAGACGTTTATACGGTGCCGAATCTGACAAAGGTAATATAGATTTGATGGTCGTCATAAAAATGTTGAATTTACCGAGCATTTCAAAGGTTTTTCTGCTAAACTATAGAAAAGGATGAACTGCTTTTTTATTGATTAATTTGCATTTTTCCATCCCACAGGAATGCCAAAATATTGAATTACACGATTATAATTATGACCGTAGAAGTAAAACAAAACTACATAAATTATAGATACCATCTCTCCGTACTTTCTATTTAAGGGTATTCAGTTCATAAAGGTAGTCTTACGAAGCATTTTTTCTTTAATTAACTGATACACTTTACTGAGCAAGACCGATGAAACTACACCTTATTAATACATTCGCAAATTGTGCTCGCCCCAAGAACGCACCCATACCTTTCAAAGGCCTCATCAGAACGCTTTGTTTTCCATTCCTTCACCTGCGCCACGCGTCACCCTTACACCCCCATCGACAATGGGCCATAAAATAAAGCGCATAAAAATTTAATAGCTCGTTTATCAGACTCAAACCCGACTTTTATACCCGGCCACAATCATAAAACACACCAATTTCGCGACAACACAATGCTGGCCACGCAGCCTTTACCACACACGGTGGTCATCGCAAAGGAGTTTTTTGTTTTGTTTCGAGCACCGACGAAGGGACCAGAACTAATATGCTGAAAGGAAGTGGTCGGTCAAAAACTGGATTCTGTACGATAAACGTACAGCACCATTAGGTGCGATAGAACGCGTGGCTGAATTAAAACCGTTTCCGTATAGCCTTGACATTACGTCACACCTTAGGGAAGTGAGTTTAGTGTTAATTTGCTGCTATCGTTTTGGTCATATATTTCTTACCATCAGTTTTCTTTGGAAATCAAGCTATAACACAACACTACACATATCTTTTTCGATTCAATCCAGTTGACTGTTTGATCGAGCGCTTAACCCGTCGTTTATCGGCAAAAGTCCACGCTACAACTGCAACATGGCCCCACTTGAACTATCGGTCACGTTAGTGCTCGGTTCGATCGAGCAGTTGACATCCATTTCTACCATGACTGGCACAGCATGAGCTAAAAAGCAAAATGAACTACAGCACACCAAAACATTTTTCACACACATACATACAGGTGAGCAGTGAACAGATTTCTCGAGGTTCGTCGCTTACCGCTCACATTTTGGCGTCACGGGAACCCGAGAAGGGCCCAAAATCTTTCGACCAGTGTGACCCGCATTGATGTTGCACCGGTGTAATCGACAACCTGCACCGCTGTTTTCCTTTTTCCATCACCGGCCATCGGGTGGTGAGGCAACATCAAACGGCTGCGCCTTTTTTCCCTGCTAAGCTCCACTGAGCGTGGCAACGGAAACGAGGGTATGGAAAAACAAATCATTCCACCAACCAGTGGTAAAAAGGTATGCCGGCAGCAGCTCCTCTCTATTTAACCTTCTTCACCAAAAACAAAAGGCTGCCCCGTTCGCCCATCCGGACATAATTTAGCATGGACGCGAAGTTTGATTTTTCCCTCTGGTACGAATTAAACCAGCACCATGAAGCACGATTTTCCTATTTCGAAAAATTGTATTCTCGACCTCTCGGTCTCGCTCGCTTGCATGCGGTTCAACCTGTGCCTGATAACGATGAGCGGAACAGGAACGGGCGGGAACGGTGGGCTTTGGCGATCGGTGCATTTTCCTCCCGGAATCGATCGATGTTGCTTTTCCCGCGTCGCATTACAACCCGCCGTGTCGTGTAATGCAGGCAAACTTTCATCTTGTTAACCAAACCTCGATGCCATGGCTTATGACACGGTGCTCAGCTAGACCGCTCGGAAACGGTGCAGGTATCAGAGTATCAGAGTGGCACTTCGGTAAAAGCTAGTAGAAGTTAAAGTTCTCCGGCACTACAGACCGGCGCGAACCAATATTCACGAAACGCAACCATTTTGTTGCCGCGGGAGTTGGCGAACCGAATGATTCTCTTGATTGCGCAATGAGCTGGGGCGTGTGATTGTCATTTGTGAATCATTCGTCTAGCTTAGAAAGGAATGTTGGTAGTGAGAACTCTTCAAATACGAAGAGAAAAAATTATACACGACGATTTGGGTAGGGATTGATAGCGAGTATCCTAGTCATGGCACCAACATATACCAATCAATTTCATCCGTCTTATTCGTTCTTTTATGCTTTCATTTTTGTGTAAATAATTGAAATATGTTATAAAAATCATTTACAACCGATCGCGATACACTAAAACACTTACTAACCATTATGTTGTTCAACAATAATACATGACAGTGAAGTATAATGAGGTGATAAAACAATTCATTGTAACTCATTTCACCCACTCGCTTAAATCGATACCTATTACATCGAAACAATACTTCAACACAATCGTTCCTTTGACATACAATTCATTACACCAAACAACTGGCCGATTACCATCCCGATTAGGTACTGCAAAGCACGAAGCAACCGTCAACGCAATTTTCAGCTCAAGGACATGAATGCAACAAACCAAAATTAACAAGACAACAAACGACGATGTCACCAAAGCAACGTGAAAAACGGTGTAAAGCAGAAATGTAAGCCCACTTACACCAGCTTTTCTCACACACGCGTCTCGTCAACTCCCAGTGGTGGTAAATTTATGTTTACGATCACATTTATCGCCGTCACCCTCGCCATACACCAGGAGAACCTACAACCGTACGTCGATAATCATTATGTTAGAAGCCATTACCAATCAAAGCCACAACGCGCCATTCAAATGAAAAGGGTTGTAGACAAAAAGGCATACCAGAACATATGGACGGAAACACACGGTCAATGGAAATGAACCGGCAACCGATACACCAGCCCAATCGAATGCTGGAGTGCTTCGTGATAGTGGCACGCCACGGTAGCTGCAAATAAATTGCATTGACGCTTATTTTTATGCTGCGTTTTTCTCCTTTATGTCTAGCATTTCGATACTGCCCGGTGCACAGTGCGGGGTATTTCAGCTCCCATAATTGGAACACATGCAAAATGATCGTTTGCCTCCACTGCACGTTACCTCCTCCATCCTTTCCGTATCCTTAATGTAATGTATATTCTGTCTCTCTCTCTCTCTTCTCTTTCTAGGTTTGCTTCCCTTTCCATCTTCCCTGTACGATAAAAAGCCTTAAAGGCTGTCGGATTTTGTTTCTGGCAGCTTCTGGATTGACCGTACCATCACGTCTCGAGTACTTGGACCTGGGTTAGTTACGAACCCTTACCGCTGCACCAGTTTTGTCTTAACGCGAGCCCATCGTTCTCTGCATGTGTCCATGCAAATGAGACTGCCCGAATCATTCACATGCGGATCAGCTAAAGCACGGGGAAATAGCAAGAGAGGGAGATCGAACGCCAATTTGTTCCCACAGCTAGCTACTCTTTACCCCCAGGTAACCTCCCTTAACCTCTTGCATAGGAACCCTCCAGTACAGCTCCAAACATACCCACACACTCACACACTTACTCTGCACATTGATAATGCAGACAAATTCGAAACCGTGACTGATCGATTGGGAATGATTGTCAATGTTGACAGGTGTTTTTTTTTTACGAGCCACTGCGGCACTACCACACGACAGAGCAACAGCGGCGCGACAGTTTTTTTCCACGACTAATTGGCGTTCATTTATGGCTTTATTGCTGGGACGGTGGTTGTGACGGTGATTGTTCGGGAGGGTAACCGATGCTAATGGCGACTGAACAGTAAATGTGTAATTGCATCGTACAAGAATGACCCGTTAATGATGGTAGCATAAAATCGCTCAGAATGTCACTCAGAATGCATATCAATCATCTCACAGCAGCATATAAACGTTTAGAAGGATTAATTTATTATATGAGTTGAGCACGGTTAAAATAAAGAAAATCAGTATGCGAATTGTGTTGTGGTTGATTTATAAAAAAACACATTTTAATTAAATGTTTGGGTTGTGAAAGTATTTGTTTTTGGCAAACAAAGATCAGTTATTTGACTCACGAATTGTTAATTTTACACATTTGTTCTAATAATTCCCAAAAGCAGCTAGTGCTCGAAAGGAACATATTTATTAATAGCTGACATATATGACATGAACCGATTCTGATATAATTCCGAGAAAATAAGACCATTATGGAAACAAAATAAAATCTAATAAAGGTATACCAATTCTTTGTCCGACTGAGTCACATTTCAAAGCTACAGTCGTGAGCATAATCAGACACTGTTGAATCGCCAATTTGATCGGTTCTGTGTTCCTCACGTGTCTAATATACATTTATCTTTGCACGGTAAGTCACAGCATAATGTTGCACAAAAACGCATCGCCCGTTATTTTACCGATCTCAAAACTGTCCTCATTGAACATCATACGAAACTCTCGCACCAAACTATTCCCAACTCTACCTTCTGCAACTAAATCAATAAAATGCGACCTGTATTTCCACACCTCATCACAATGACCAACCATCGGCCACCGTTGCGAACGCTTAATAAAGATCACAAATGATTTTCTACGAAATGTAACCAAATCAAGAGGGAAGAGCAATCGGACGGATAGTTTCATTAGGTATCCTTCCCCTCCGATCTTACCGCCGGTAGGAGGTGTTGAAAGGCAATCAAATATCAATATTTATGCATCATGAAACAATCCGGGCCCGTGGCGGGTATGCTGGGCATGCACGGTTGTACGGTTCAATCGAACCGCCTGTATGGATGGTCCATCCGTGCGAGATTACACGAGACGTTTGCGCTTCGGTAGTATGGGAATACAGTGCATGATGGGTGTTTTTACCACGTCCAATAACTCCCGAACGGTCGTTTTCCTTCGTGTGTCATGGGTTTTAGGAATGGTGCGAATCGAGTCGACGAGCGAGAAGGAATTTCATTTCCCAGCTGTAGGCAGTTTTGCCATTTAATAATTTAGTACACGACATAATTCACCTACCCTTACGGTACTTGCACTTAATGGCTTTATTATGAGAGAAAGCCCGTAGCTGTTGATTAAGAGGAGCTTGTATTTAAAAATCTAATAGCACTGCACAAAACACTTTCAACTGTCGTTTTTTTTAAGTTATGCTATGAGACAACCCCCTTAAACACGTTGACATCTTTCTCGCTTTCACAAATCTACGCGAAGCGTGCTATTCTACGCCTTTATCAAATCGCGTTCCGCGCGAAATGATTGCAATTACATAAACGAGCTAAATGTTACCCAGAAAAACTGTAATGAAAGACCATAAAAATTAGACGAATTGATTGTTTTTCAACGATGCCGCTGCTACGTTCGACCGGAGCAGATCATCCTTCCGTCGTGTACACGACTAAAAAAAAGGGAAAGGCCCTCACCCAACAGCACGACGATCGCGACGAAGAGAATGAAACATAAAGAACAGCACTAGCGCTTACGAGGGGAGAAAAAAGAAAATCCAAAACAGAACTCCAACTTTGCAAAAGCCTCATCACAAAAGTGCAACCCGTAAATGAGAGTGGTTTGCTGACATGAAAACAACATAAACATGGCAAACTGACGCAAATCAGTGGCCGGGTAACGGGCGAAACCTGTAACCGCAACTCGTCGGCTCGTTCGGGGTGAGTAAAGCAATACAAAGGGAAAATGGTCGGTACGCTAACCCGTTCGAAGCGGCACGGTGCACGAGTTGAGTCTATGGGGTCGTAGGGTTAAACATTTGTCGTGGGTTGTCGTTAAAATTAGCGCTGCTTTATTCGCTTGTTTTCTAACATTAACTGCTGCACGCGCGTCTAGGAGCACCGTCCTTAACGGTCATGGGAATTGGCAAAGAAAATTCACAGCACAAAAGTGCAGCGGTATAAGGAAAATCCTTTCATCTACCTGTAGAAACGAAGTGCGCCCAGCTTGCAGGTGATAACTCTATTCCGTGTGATTTGCTTCTTTAGCAGTTATGATTTCTTTTATCATGGCACTACAAAAGACTGCAACGGCCGCAGAAAGCGAACCCATAAATAATATCAAACAATTTCCCAAATCACAGTCTCACTATTCTAGCAGCGTAACAATGGACAATTAAATTAGCCGTGAAGATCAAATTTCACCGCGATCGTGGTGATCATTTTCCATAAATCTCATCCTACCCTAGAGCAAACCATCCTGAACCCGTAGGAATAGCAATGCTGTGTACCACCTCCATTGCTTTTGCTCCATTGCTCAATTGTCGTTTGGCACAATGCCTCCACTGTTTGTGCTATAACTCACCAACGCTACAGCTTTTCTTTGATCGTGCAGAAAGCATATAAAACCCTCTTCAAACCATTCTCCACTAACAGCGAATGCAAGGATGCAAAACAATCAAATCAGCATGGGGAGATATTGTTTCTCCGCTCGATACCGTATCATAAAAATACTACCCGACAGAGATTAGATATTTGTCGATGTAATGTACGATTTCAAATCGATCGATTCTTACCAACCGTAGTGATCGTATCTATCGCATGCTCCCCGAAACAGCAACAATGAGAATAAAAAAATCATATACATTTACTGTTACGACTCCGGTAAGCGTTTCCAATTCATATTTATTTTCTGCAGCTACATCGAGCGAAGATCACGTGCTAGAAACGGTAACCCGCAGGAGATTATTGAACAAATAACAACGAATCCAAAAGCATAAACAAAACACCATCGAAAGCAGAAAGAAAGCAACGGAAAAGCGTGTTGAAAAAAGTTTTTCCGATAGATCAAAAGATCGATCGCTATCAGCCGACAAAGATCGGCAGCATTGGCAGTGATGCAAACCGAGAAAGGTACTAAAACTTCCTCCAGAGCAACAGAAAAACACTCTACAGATGTCATGCACACTTCATGCATCGAATTGAACTCCTGTGCCGACGCAGTTCATCCCTTTCATGCACATTCTGTTAGCACGGTTTTCTTGCAGCATGCTTCACACAACAATCATCACCTAACCTAACTTGATTTGTTCCTATTTACAATTTCTCTCTGCGCACTATTTCAACGTTCTCACATTGGTGTATTTCTTTCCACAACGCACACTCTCCAACGGTCTCCACCCAAAAACCTGCTGCAATGAATGCTTTCTGATGAACATTATGTTGAATGCTTATTTCTTCACGAGCGCACACACTACCGGGCCAATTCACACTCCCTAATCTCATAAATCATCGATGGGGCAGCCCTTGTGTCAGTTGCATTTCTGCTGAAAACGCTGAGAACTGAGGTACCACGGTTTCGAATGCATTGAGAAGGTGGTTCCATTATGTCGGAATATATCAGATCGGTGAGATCGATACGAGTGCACCGGGCTGGACTTTGTTCGCTTTTGGTGGAATACAATGTATATTTCCTGTTTTACAATACCGGTAGGACGGTTGGCATCGACACAGGCAGTAGGTCTGATACTGCAGTGCCAAGCCCGTTCAGGAAATGGCCAAGGTGTGAATGAGTTCCGAATGCATTGAATGGCAATAGCGGCAAACATCACATCACCATCATGTCAGGATGGGATGGTTTGATCACGACGTAGAGAATTATACACAATAAACTATCAACAGAGAAAAAAGAACTATTCAGTGAAGAAGGTTATACAAGAAGTTTAACGCATACGCTTATTTTTATCAAAGAATTGAACAGAATTACTAAACTTATATTTTATATAAAACAACAACATTTCTTCACTCACGTTTATATAAATCCAGCACCTTACATCAGGTACTTTAAACATTCCTATGTGATATTGAAATTATAGCATTACAAGACTTCAATCGTAAGCGACGGGCCAAAATTTGGTTATTTTGGGTGATTAGGTGATTCTTAACAAGTTATACCGCCTTGCTGTTCATGAAGCAATAAAAAAGATGTTCTTTCTTGTTCTTCTTACATTGCACTTAATAACACATGAAATCCTGATAAAATATTATAAGTATCGAACACGGGAACGGGTAATCTTCATACTATCGCAACAAAAGATTTCAAAAGTAAGCGACGAACCTGTCTAAGGTTATTCATATTCATTGAAATGTCATGTCCAATAATTGAACATGTATTTTGTGGCGATTTAGTTGAAAATTCCTTTCAGTTTCTTTCATTCAAAATCTTAATTACCTATCGCATCGAATTTAAGGTTACTAGTTAGCTCATCGCACCTTTTCACATTCCTACCCTTATTGTATAGTACCATATTAAAACATTCCTTATCGATTACAAATAATTATATTTTCAAGGAAATAAGTACTTAACGCTTACTCAGAACACATTAGGAAAAGCGTGCACTTCGACAGCGGCCATTCATTACGTGCACTCGGCAGAAGGAGCAACAAAGCGCACAGAAGAAAATAAAAAAACCATTGAGCTATAATCGCTGAGTTAGTGAAACCACTCGTCTTTACCAGATGAACGATGTACTACCTATATTAGGGGAAAATCACAACGCTACAAACACATAAGGTTCAATCGATCGCAAGTTGAGGAAAAGTCGTGCCTCCCCACTTCATAACGTACCGGTGGTCGTAGCAACGGCTGCTAAACACAGAAATTATGCTAATTCAATGAATACAAAGTTTCGGACTCACATAATTGAAAGGTGATTATAGACAAATACATATAATTGATTGGTAATTTCCCCGTTTTCAAACATTTTTCTCCGCATTGATGGCTGCAACACAGCCGCCGGGAACGATCGCGCTGGTCGAGGCCACCGTAATGTTGGGGCGCCGATCTTTAAAAGCGCCTGCGGTTTGCACCGGTGCGGTCCGTCTTGTCAAGCGAGCGAGTCAGTTCGTTTGGTACGAAGATCTTACCATGCCCGCTCCACTTTATGCCCAAAAAAACCTTCCCATCTACCGGCACCGGATTGCTCAATCGTTCGTGAGACGACCTATCGTGCTCGAAAGACTGACCGTGGACTAGAAAGCGAACCTATGACAGGGAACTGCTGGGTGGGAGATGGTTATTTCCTCGGTAAGATGTAGCACTTTGTAGCAGTTCTGGTGGCTCACATGCAACGATCGCTCTTTCAAATGAGAGTCCTCCGGTGAACGATGGAAAACTATTTCTGGTGCGGTTAGTCCCGCTGAACAACATTAACCAGGAAAGGGTTTTCTTTCCTTGCCGTTTCTTCGCCAAGCGCCAGAGAAGAAACATTTCAATGAGTCCAGTCAGGAGTGAACCGTCTACCAACCTCAATCCGCTGTTAAACAGCACATGCACGTTTCACAATTAAATTATAGACTTCTGCACACCCACCGCACGCTAATAGTCAATATCAATAGCCCACGAACACCATCGCATTCCAGCCATTTTTACCCGTTTCCCATCCCCACACGCACAGTTGAGATTTAGATTTTACCATCAAAAGACTTCAACAGTCGGTGTAAGCGATGAACCGTTTCGTCTCCTGTTCTCACCGGCCGATCCGGTAAACACACGTTACGGATCGAAATGCGCACATACGTGCCCTGCGAGATTTTGATCTGTGCTGAAGGAATTTCTATCACCCAACCGTGCAGCGAAACACACGACAACGGGTAGCTTCGCATGCAAATGATAGTTTCTTTCCTGTGGTTTGCGTATCAAACAAGCGAGCGATTCTCCTTCCCATCGTGTGTCGTCCTCCATCAGCAACACTGTTTTGAACTCCAGCATGGATGAGTGTAACAAAGAGAAATTTTTTCATCGATTTAAATTGATTGCCGACCATCCTTGGTAAATGGCCTGTAGATGGTTCCAATCCTCTAAAGGCAAGAAAATTAAGCGTAAAAAATTATGCTGTCTCCTTTTGTGCTGGAAAAACATGTTTTATCAATCAACCCAAATATTGCCTCCATCTGTAACTGACTCTAAGCTATAAAGCATTTTAACATGATCCTTTTTTCTCCCTGCCAGTTCCTTTCTTGCGCACAATCGGTTAATGTGACACTGCGAATGCATTTAGTGTAATTTACACGACAAAACATGGCACACCGTAACGAGCCTGCCGGTAAAAGAGGATACAGCTAATAAAAAAGCGGAACAGCAGAAAATACAGAGGGATCGCTACAAGGTAGCCGCTATGGTAATCAAACATGGGAAACAAATCTGCAATTGCAAAACCACACTTGGAAAGCACCGACCCGGCCCGTTCGTTATGCAGCCGACTGCAGCTGACACATTGGTAAATAAGTGACAGTGGCAATGGATGGAAGCGAGCTTCCAGGGGTATTAAAGTAACTGCTAGGGCTCGAGCTAAACCCAAACCTATCCCTTAGGTGCCTCGGGGTGTAAATCATTTGTAAACGGATCCCGATGATAGACTACATGGATGGATACATTTTCATTCGATAATTTTTTGCAGCCAATTCACTACGTTCATGAGCTATTTATGGTGATTACGGAGATTGCGGTGGATTTATAACTGTTGAGAGAAAATGAATGAAAACTGCTAAGAAGTAATAGTAAGCCAATTAAATTATCTTCATTTTACATAAATGCATGCAAGGGAATGAGTGAATATCACTAATTCCATTAAAATATTTCTTTTCATCCACCGCACAGCTTTTCACTAGACTGGCTAGACAAGCGATACGTATCATCTTCCTACGTGCCAGGTGCAAACCAAGCATAGATTCAATGCCTTCTCTTACAGGCTGTTAATTAGCGAATTTCTCGTACAATTCTTGTACCAAACCACCAACCGCAAACCAAAGAACCGATCGTATATCATACCGATCGTAGCCGTACTGTCAACCAGCCACTTTTCTCCCAACAAGCCAAAGGGTCACCACTGCCGGGTGATAGGGCAATCGTGTGTCGAATAATAAAACTGACTCACAAAATCGCACCGAACCGAAACCCCATGGCTTCCAGGGTAACCCCTTTTTAGGAGTACCTGCCACATCCCCTAACCAAACGAATCGGACGGAACGACGTGTCAGCTGATTCTCGTATTTTCCCGCCATATTTCTATCGCTCCCGTACCGGATTCACGAATTGCGGGCTTCGGGTCTCCGGTGTAGTGAAAATACGACCAAACACAGTCGCTAATCTATTCCACGAAAAACCGTCCTCACACAGGCCAAACGAAGAAACATTACGCCGTACGCCCGAAAACAGCAATCGAAACAACGCGGCGCGAGTTTGGATTTGTGGGAATATGCTTGCTCTATTTGACCCATATGAGCGCCCTCGCCCTGTGTCTGTGTATTGGGAGGGGATGCAGCTCATGCCGATTCATCGCTCCATACGATACCTTATGCAGAAAGATTATGAGATGAAAACTTTGCATACATAGGATTGCATACGTGAGCGATCGGTTTGGATTTTTTCTTGTGCGCTTATCATCTAAACCAACAACCATTGGACCATCATCACTCGATGGAACCGGACCAATCGAACCATACAGCCTTCGATCGTATTATGCACATTTATGCATACGAACGATCGATTATGAATTATGGCTTTTTTGCATTGCTTCCCTATTGCCCCGGCGTCCATCGGCTCGGTGGAATCCGTGAATCCATTTATCCGACCAACCACCACCTTAAATCAGCATTTCTGATGCTACCTTTAGGCATCCCGGCGTCGCGGCGGCATACGGTGGTTTGCACTCCGATTTTTATTGCTTACCGGGAAAGCGAATCCGGTTCGATACTGGATATTGGGTTTCTTTCGACACATACACACACACGTGCAGCATTATCGCAGTCAGGGCCAGAAGCAGAGGATCTTTAAAAAAGAAGGTGAAAAATTATTCATAAAACATACACTCCGAACGGGGCTGCTTTTTGCTTGGATGCTGCACGAATAGAAGTAAACAATCTAAACGACACCCTGTTCCATACTGCCCTCGAGTGAGAAAGTGAAACCACCCTTAAAGACGAAGTTCTCGCTATGAGAGCCCCACAAGATAAGCGGTAGAAGTACTTGGAAGTAGTAGTTCGATATTACCCCAGTTGAACATCGTAGTCGATGCTGATGATGACTTGAATGGGGGTTGTGGAGGTGCTGATGGCCGCGGAAAAGAAATCATTTCATCTTGAGCATGATTTCGATTTACCTACCCATTCCAACCTCCATCACATGGTGTTTTGGCCTCCCTGCCTATCGATGGTGTCTGCCAAGTGCACGATTCTATTATGAAACGGATCCGTCCGATTCGGGCAGCAGCAGCAGCAGGAACGAGAGCTTCTTTGCCAGCAACAGGCGAGGATGCATACACACCGAAAGGAGGGCTACGAAAACAGTATGTCTGCCTTGATTATGATTATCATTTTGACACGACATACAGCCAAGATCGGAGAACCCAACCGAATGAGCTAGCCCGTTTGTCCGTTGCGGATTAATGTTGCACCGAACAGCATCGGAACGGTCTGTAAAAAAGAGGTTGGGTGAGAATGGTACCACAGGAGGACGGGGGGTTGACAGCTTTGCTAAGCAGTCGAACAAGCGATCGCAAACAGCTGGCGGGTGTTGTGCAGGAGCTCGGTACTGGATCATGTTTCCCATGTTGTGCGATGCTGTTAACTTTTTTGCTTCTATTTCTGTGGCTGTTTTTTTTTTTTTGTAGCTGTGCCACCTTTCAAGCGCACGCCTAACCGTGGCTTTCTACTTACCGCACCCCGAGACCAAAACAACCAACCATCGAACGTGGTCTCACACCTGACCAGCGCTTTCCATCGTCTCCTGTCGCGTACGAACGCTTTATCCTCGCTGATTTCTGATAATCACAGCACCCCGACAACGGGGTTCGTTACCAACGGTAACGTTCAAGTCACCGCGGAATCATCATTGCAGCTTCATCATGGGAGAGTCCTACCAGACCACCTGAAGGAAAGGCATAATCGAGACATTTTCAACACTTCGCTATTCATTTGCAATTGCAAACCCCGTGCAGTGTGCAGCTAACTACACCTTGTTGCTATGGTAATTTATTAAAATTATTAAATAAGCATTAAAATGGCAGCCACATTGTTGCTGTTCTTTTCCTGCTCCTCGTCTGTGTTGCCCAGCACTTCATCTCAGGGTGGTAATTTTTGCCCGGCGCTTGATACATAAAGGTATTCTCGCTATCCTCACGATCCTTACACGTACCTACCTCCAAGGGCTTGAAGCGATAGATTTTTTGATGGATGAACGATCAACATTGCACGCTCAACCCTATGGTCTTAGTGTTCCAAGGTTTGCTTACCGCGTTGGTCAGGTTAATGGGCGACAATGCTAATTATGAGCCATTGCTGCCATGTAGCGCGCCTTGGAGAACAGTTGGTGGGCCACAAACTAAAACTAGCCATCATGGGTGGGTGGGAATGTTGAACAGTTGATCATTTCTTTCAAAAAGAACCTTGTGAAGTTGACGGGAATCGATAGTTACTTATTTGTAAAGAATTGTGCTTTTTTGTTGAATATACTATGGTTTTTAGTATTTTTAGTTTAAATCTAAAAACAATGTACCAAAACAATAAACACACCAAACACTTTTAGAACTCAAATGACAGCTTCAGAACTATTGCCTAATGTTCTAATTTTTTCAATACTGTGTAAATGAATTGTAAATGGATCCATAATAAATGTCTTTAACACTAAGACAATTAGTCCCAGGTGTGGATGTTCTCAGCTTCAACAATCAAACAAGTCACCTCGCCTTTAATTCCCACACAAAGCCACACCAATCAGTGCGTACATTGTGTACACTTTTGCGGCGCCTCATCGACAAAGAACTTTGTATTTATTTTCACCACCCTTCTCTCGGCTACACTTCCATCGCACATTGTCCATTTCTCTAGCATCATGCTCGTTTGATCGTAAAATCCCGCCACCAATGTATGTACGTCCACACATATCGTCTTCTCGAGGGGAACTCTCTACTCGCCAAACACGAACAAAAACAAAGACACCATCGGCGAAACTTTCCTCCCGCCTTGTCTTTTTTTTCTTCTCTATTTTCATTTCGGAGTGGCGCATGTCGCGCGTCCACACACTCTACGGCCCATCAGTCGCGGGGTGCCTCATTTGTATTCCACCACATCGGCGCATCGGCTATCCAGTGCTGATCGTTTCCCTAACGCCCTCGTTTGTCACCCTCCCGGTGTTTTGGGTTGGTTAGATCGCACGACTCGACCAGCACCGCCAACCACCAGGCGGATCCTTCAGGGATACGGCCAGCAAAGGCACAAAAGCCAAAACGAATGCGAAATACACA
The DNA here is from genome assembly GCF_943734725.1 of Anopheles marshallii. Lineage (NCBI taxonomy): Eukaryota > Metazoa > Arthropoda > Insecta > Diptera > Culicidae > Anopheles > Anopheles marshallii. The sequence goes on along the minus strand of NC_071327.1, from coordinate 30,466,895 downwards.
GTTCAAACTCGAGCCAGATTCAACCGCATAGAGCGCTAGAGAAAAAAGCGAGTCGTGACCAAAATTACACATTTAAATTCGAATTAAATTTCCTTAAATCCTCACTCCTATTTTCCCGCCGGTTCTAACCCGCTCGGAGGTTTACTTACCTCCCCTACCTCCATTTTATGACCCGTGTCTCTACCCCTACAGTCGTGTCGTGTGCTCATCTCCCTCTCTCGTGCTTGGGGCGCTACGAGGCCGGTCTGTAATCTTCCACGCGATTCTCGCAGGAGGCGGTCGCGAAACCCATCGGGCGAAGGAATCAGCCGTTGTTGATATATGTACTTAGTCAGTTTAACATAATGGCAGCATCACTCTTCGTTGCTCGCTCTCTCTTGCTCCGTCCCATGCGGCCCAGTGAGACGAAATGATGAAAAACGTACCGACTACAAAGCCTCCGACAGCGCCAGCGGATGGACCCGGGCTCATCCCGAGGATTGGCGATTGGATTGAGGGCTTGTCCGATTTGCACGAGCCATTTCGCGACGAAAGAAAGAACCGGTGTCGGAGCGAACCATGTCTCATTTCTGATACCACGCGAAAAAACACGACGGGGAAAAGTCCTTCCCGTGTTTTGATACACATGGGGATACAAGGGTACCAGGGGAGAGAAAAGGGATGAGAGAAAATCAAACTATCTTCTCGACATTAACATTACATGGCGTTAATGTTTGCCGCGACTGTCCGCGCTCGAATCGTCGAGCCTGTTAATATGTTGCAACAGTCGCACGACGCAGAATTTCCCGCTGAAGCTTAAGCCCTCGGTGATCGCATCAACGTGCCGTAGTTGGCTTCTGCTCAAATTTCGCTACGAAAATTATTAACCTAAGATTTTGCCTCCAGTGAACAAACCAAACACGACGTAAAAACCTACCTTGTAATTGTGTTGTTAGGTATTAATGATGGTAAGTACGGAAAGGAGCTAATTTTCTTATAATTTGCAAGATTATTTTACTGCAGATGTTATTGGTGTTATTTTCCTATGGCATTTCAGTAAACATCATAATTGTTGAGTATTTGAGTTGAGTCTTTCCTTGAATGATTATGTCAGAATTTACAATTTAACAAGTTGAGGTAAACTCGTTAAATGTTCAGCCATTGTTTCTAACAAAAACAAGTGTATCGAAACATTTAAAACTTATATTAAGAAAGTATTGAAATCTAAACTATCACGCATAGATAGTAGTTTTGGGTAAATCTACATCAGACTCATGAATAATAATGAATCTATCAGAACAGAACAAATGAACATGAATTACTATTTCAACAAATTCATCAAACTTGCAATACATTTATATGACAATAGAGCATTTGTTTAATTTTTAACATCTAAAACTCATTCCGTTAATCCCAATATTCTCAAATCTCCCACAAAACCTATAAAAAAGGTTATTAAAGATTAACATTTCATGCACTCGCGAATCATCACGAGGCACAATGTTTGATCTTGCTTCTTTAGCCATCACCGTCTCGCCCAGCATGTTCAACCCCCGCTAGTGCACGGTTTCATTCTCGGCACGGATCGCGCTTGATCGATATAATCATCATGCCATACTCTGCCGAACGCCTGCAAAAAATGGCATCACGAAATAGAGAAATATTTCATCGGCCAGTTTGTGTGCCCGTCCCGACCTCACGACGACACCGACCCAATGTGTCGAACGGTGTAAATTGGCGGTGTAAAATATTTCTTCCCAAAGCGCACCTTTTTTGCTGCCAGTCCAAAAAGAACGGAAAATCCGATTCCGATTTGCACGGTGCACTCCCACGGTACGGAAATAACGCACACACACACACACACACAGAAGAAACGAAATCACCACGATCGATGATATACCACGCTCGATCGTTCGTTTCATTTGAAGCTTAGGTTTTGAACGTTTTGGAGCTTTTTTTTTGCTTTCGCTCCCTACATCTTCTTCACATTGGGAATCTTAAAGCAGGGAAACTCTTTTGCTGCCACTAAACCAACAGTTTAGGTTAAATGATAGTACCCTTTTTGACCGCGTGTGTCCGATACGTTTGTATACGCGAGCACCTAGCAAACACTTTCACGACCAGTACTTCGACGAATCGGATCGGTTTATCAATCGATTCGCAGCCCCCGAACCCCGAATGCCGTCAGACGAAGCGTTCCTTTTTTCCGAATGCTGGGAAATTATTATTATTACACTCATTACAACGCCCCAACAATGTGCCCACCGCACTATCCTCGGGGGGTGGTAACGAAGCGGAATGAAGAGACGAACCCGGATCGAGACCGAACAGAACCAGTGGACGACAAACGGACCAACTCGTGGGGGATAGAAAGTGTAAGCGTGGGAGTACCGGCCAAATCGATCCCAACCGATAATTTTCTGTAAAGTAAACCGCAGGAGCGCTAGTAGTTTGGTCAAGAAGAACGCAGACAAACCGAAATGATATCGTATAATTTAACGATACGCGTATTTTGTGCACGTTGAGATTTTGGGGCCGGTGCTTTTTTTTTCGCTATCTTTGCTGCTGCTTGAGTGCCTAATAAAACGGTACGCCGGCGGTAAAGTATACACTTGGGAAACGACGCTGTTTTGCCTGAGTGAGTATTGCTTTTTAATGAAGATATCCGATATTTAAGCGCTTGCGGATGATACTTTAACCGTAATGTGTATTTATGTCTTTATTTTATTGTACTGAGCCAAGGCGTTAAACAACGGTTTAACATACATTTTCTTACGCATTTTTTGTATTTACAGTTTGACGAACTTATTTACAAAACAAAACAGAACGACAAAGGGTTCATTTTTATTGCCACACTTTCTAGGTGGCATACAATGTATAAAATCACATTACTGTCCCTCAATGACCTAGGCACGATTGTACAATTAAACGAATCGCGATCAGGCGGTATACTGTCTTAAACCAGAATAAAACCCCATTGCCGTGAATTTGATGGGTCCGGACTTCGCCTTTCTTTTGCTCTCATTTACATCGCATACAAATGGGCATCGTGAACCCTGATGCTGGATTGCAAACACTATCTAATGAATTTTCCCAAAAGCCCCTGAAAACCCCATCACTGAAACTGCAACATACACATTCAAATCTTACTCAACTCTTAACACGGTAAGTGTGAGAAAAGTCATTGAGGGCTAACTTCACGTAGCCAACTGCTTCCATAGTACAAACGGATGGGGATAGCTTTGTCCCCCTCCTGGAGCAGCATGGTTTAACTATTTTTCAATATTTATTTTAATCATTAACCTTCCAGGTCAAACAATTACCGAGCAAGACCAGGACAACCGGATCGAAGAATGTCGGAGCCGGTGAGGACAAGGGCAAACCGCGACCACAAACCGGGACGCGTTCCAGAAAGCGATCATAAGGTACCGACCATGGTGATGATGGTTCGCTTTTTCACAACAGTTACAACAGACACAAGTGCAAAGGTATGATGTTTTCACTTTCATCAAGGTGTATGGAAGAGGTACCAAGGTTCCCGGTGGTACAATGAAGAAAGTTTGATTGATGTTTGGCACCGAACTCGGGGTGTAGCTAATTCGGTTGTATGGTAAAGTTTTAATGAGTTCTTTATAGGTGGAGAATATTTTTATTAACACTCAACATAATAATCTCTAATATGATAGAGGCTAGTGTTGGTCATACAACAACAAATTTGAAGTTAAACTGGCTAAAGATGAAGATCGAGAGCAACGAGACTTGATCGACAACATAGAGGTCAGACATAATGGAAGAGATTGACTTAGACAAGATTGACATTTTCTTTCCGTGAAAGTTTCATTTGTGGTGATCCACAGTAATGAATCACAATCGTCACGTCAATCAGACGTACATCTCTCAATTGCAACGACATTTATGATAGCATTCAATATTATAACGTCCTCCATCTAGAAGATATTCTTCTACGACTCCTTATTCATGGAAAAGGTTCTACAGTGGTTGAAGATTAGCAAAAAGAGGACGTACATTACATCAGAACATGGTTACAAGGTGTCTTCGGTAAACTGCCGCTTCCATCGTAAAAGATCACGTGAAAGTATATACAACCATTTGGATTGACGTGGCCTCCATTATGTCCAGAATTCATTAGGGAAAGTTGAATTTAATAATTCAATTAAATTTATTTGAATATTCAATATTTTGATATTCAATACTACAACCTAGGGAAAGTATTCGGAAAGAAATATCAAAGTCAATTCTAACCAACGTAAGGAGCTGTCTAAGTACCTAAAAAAAAAGTACCATTAATATGCCAACAATCCGAGTAATCACATATAAGTTTTTTTTAAAACAACTTCCTCTCGTTAGCCCTATCAAAATGATATGAACAGTAGTTTTCAAACAAAACCATTATTTCCGTCACAACTTCATTCGTTTAATGAAATTAACAATATCCACAGCATCCGATCTAACGAAAACCGTGCAAAATAAACTAATAAACAAAATTAGACCATCTCGTAACATTTGCTTATCTGTTTTCACACGTTTTCACGCGACCCACCCAGGTCGGTTTTGCGAAGTGAAAGTGTCAGCCGGAAGCACCATGTATCGACCAGATGCATCGTTTTATTGTGTGCAAAATCTGATCAGCGCATCATCAAAAAATCGTACATCCCAGATCGTACACCGGTCAACGAACTATGCAAATATTCGGTTCGCTGGATCGAGTGACACATCTTTTTTTGTTGTTTCCTTTTGCTTTCTGGAACAAAACTTATTCAGCCGCACCCTGACGTGGGTCCGAACAAGACAAGTGGATTTTAAGCTTTGTTTCCGACAGGAACTCGCAAAGCAAAAACACGCCAGAGCAACAAAAAATCACATCTCTACAAAACGATGCGGTGTAACATAAACGCACCCTCTCATAACTCACGGGGAACATTTTTTTTACGGCCAGCTAATATTTTTGCATCCCTGGACTGATATATTTTGGGAGGATGCTAGTCCTATCACCACCAGTGCAGCATTTCGAGGTGGGTTATGCGAGAAAAAAAATAATCTCAAAGCAAGAGACCAGCAAAAAGATAGCATTCAAACCGAAACCAATTCACCGTAAAAGATGTCCAAAACTGTATGCTAATGTTTGCTGCCCCGCAGGATGGATCTGCATGAGGAGAAACATATGAAGAGCACACGCACACAACAACAACAACAGTACTGTAAAGATGCGCGTTCCGGCAGCACTATGATGCGTCTGCGATCTTTCGAAGGCGAAAGAAACACACTCGCTTCGTAAAATGTTTAATCCAAATAAATTTGAAATCCATCCCTGCCGCACCAGTTCACACTACCGCTGTCCACAGCAAAAAACCACTGTCAGTCTGTGCGATTGTGAAAACGATTTTATTTTCGATGATCGTTCATCTGCCGGGTGGGTCTGATCGTCCTATTTCAGCATCGCAAACCACGCACCGCGAGAGGTCCTCAAGATCAAAAGGTACGCCATGTCTACTTCACGATTGAGGCTTCGGCCGAAACGGATTCAAATTAAATTCAGCTGGCCGCACCAGTGAAAAGCAGTGAAATTTTCAACTCCTGTCCCGTAGCTTGAACCGGACACACGCTCGTTCGGTTGCCCAATGCTGGCGAATGCAACGCGTACGGCCGATTCCCGGAGCTTCCGATTGCGGTAGCAACCGCCTGTAGTAATGGTACTGAATTCGCCTTCTTGCAAACCGCAGCCTTACGGACAACAAAAATCGTAATAAATCGTGAAAAGCTTGACCTCTTTCGATGACCCATCCGCCACCAACTGTTGTTTCTCGGTACGGCATGGTACGCTTTTTTTGCGATATTCGCATTCCCTGCTCGAAAAACTGGAACCACAACTGTATTCACGGCAAAATCGCAAAATTGGTTTCGTGCACTCGGCAGAAAGCGAGATGGCAGCAACAACACGCTGCCCGGCTTATTAGCGCAATACCCCAATCCGAAACGAGGTTTATGGCGCTCCGTGGCGTGACGATTGCGCATTGAAACGCAAGATTCAAGTTTAGTTTTATTATTTCTACTAAACGATTCTTGCCAATTTTCCCCCCTTTCTATCCTTTTTTTCAATTTTACCTCTTTTAATCCCCGTTTTGACTTTGCAGCCCGTTAAGGTTGCCCGCGATCGCGCACTCGATGGTGAATCATCAACCGTACTGAACCAAATAACAGCAAAATGCGCCAAAATCATAAACCTTCACAGCGTTATGTTACGAAAATTATTATTAATTATTTCACCCAACCACCGTACCCGGCGTGACCGTACACAGAGGTCACAATGTTTCGCTGCGCGTAGAACACAACCGAGTGCCCGGTCATGAAATGCAGTACGGGAAAAACAAAGTCACAAATTATAGGTGCGCCATTTTTTATGGACGTTATGCTCGTGAGTAAATACTAATTAATTGACAACTTCAGAAGGAGGAAAAAAAGGGCAGAAACCGGCCCATGACACCCATGGGCCGATTATGAAATTTAATATTTACAACAACGCACGATCTGGTCTGGCGATCGATTGTTTGTGCAAGAATCGTATAAAACTCAAAAGATGTGTTATATTATTACTGTTATCGAATGCAACAGGTCGTGAAGATGGTGAGTTGTTATTACAGGACAATGTAAACCACTCACGATTTATTTATCAAAATTTTCTTTTTTAAAAACTAAATATTAAAGGCTGAGATACTCCAGCAATCGAGCATTGCTAATTAAAATTGAGCTCTAGTTTACTTCGTTCCTTACTCATAGATGGCGCTTCTTATTGATATTATTCAAAATATCATGAACGGATTTGGTTTTGACCATTGACAATTATTATGCTAATTTCCAAGTTTAATTTTTATTGTGTTATTTGTTTTATTAGTTAATTAATTCTTCTGTTTGTGGTTTTTATCACTATTTATGTATTTATATTAACATTTTGGTAGATTAGCTCCTAAATCTACTTATTTAAAAAAAAAAACTGAACTAATTTATCAACCGAATGACTATCGAAAAATTTTATTACATTTTACAAACATTTACAATAAGTTTCGCACCATCGAATATTCAACCACCGTTACATTGGGTGCCATTGCACGGCCCATTAATCTCAGCGCATGGCGCTTGTCACACAAACGCAGCGGGAAAACCATTTCCTGCCGTAACAAGCTTCCCTATCAGCTTGTAAACGTTCTCCCTCCTGCCGATCGTGCACGGGTCAGAAGGTGCCATATACCACACGATCCATCCGAACGAAGCGAAACAGTCAGGAAAAAGCTGAATCGACAATATTTTCCAGCAACCTGCTGTGATGCTTTACGGTTGAGAAAAAAGCAAAGTCTGTTGCTGCCTTTTTGTAGCTGAATTTTCCCACTGTACAACGAGAGACTACTGAGGGCTTAAGAGGACTACTCCTCTAATCGATTGCTTGTAAGTAGCGTACGAACAGCCGATAAGCCGTTGTAATATAGCAAACATTCAAGTCCATTTCGTTTTGGTTTCCAGTATAGAATACACCAACAGCCAACCTGCCTCTCGCCGCTAACCGTCTGCATGTCACTACGAACCAAGGTGCGATAATCAACAACTTAACTTCTGCCAACTGTGTGCCTGCAGCTCGTGCCATTATCCTCTGTGGGGTAGCTTGCCAGCTTTCCTGCGCAAGTGATACTGCATCCGTGAAGCTGAACTGCTCCGCAGATCAGATCGAAACACCGTACGGCAAAACCATCTTCACTCTGTTCCACTTTAGGTGCCGCTGGTGCTGATAATGGGTAAGTTTTCCCCTTTTGGGGTTGTACGGGTTGTTGCTACTGTACCTATGCTTCGACGGATGACAACGAATCGCCACCCGAAACACGGAAAACGGGGAGAGTTGCTTTATCTAATTTGATTTTTATTCTCCCCCCTGAATGCCAGACCTGCAACTGCACGACTTTCGTGTTAATCTACACCTCGTACTATCGGTGAAGCGACATTTTGCACCAGCAAAGAGTCTGTTTAGCGGGAATCTGAACACGGGAAAGATTCAGTCGCTTCATTATCGCGTAAAGCCCTTTGGGAGTTCACATACGATCATATCGTTTTTTTTTTTTTGTTTTTCCGACTGTTTGAATGTGCTTCATTTTATAGTTATATTTTTAATATCTTTTACGTATTTCTCATTGACTTTCTTTCTACAATTTGAGTTTAAATTATTAAAACTAGCTTAGCTTCAAGATGTAAGAAAAAGCATATCAAGTTTTCTTTGGCGTGTGCAGACAAGCAGCATGATGCAGATTTTATTTATTTTTTAATTTATTCTAGACCTAAGCATTCCAATCATTACATTGAATTTCCAAAGCTATATCCAATGAGCATAAAAGGGAGTCTCTGAAAGTAAAAAACAACTCGTCCAATTTCATTCAATTTGTCATCGTTTGCAGAAGGGCCAGGTATGAGTACGATGTTTTTACAATCTGTAAAATTTCACTCAATCAATCAAATCCACAGGACATTGTCGCCATCCATGATGCTTACCGTGACAAAAGTCGCCATGCTAAGTTCGATAGCAAACATCTTTTTCGCTCTGCACTGGATTCCTCGCGCGGTGCTAAAAACGTTTACAATTCATTAAGCAGAACTTCCAAAAGAATACAATTTCCCAATTCTTACAGTTGTTGGAAGGTTATCAGAACCTTTCTTGTTCTTACGTCCATATCCGGGTAGTTCATAAATGCAGTTGCTTGGTGTACCTTTTGAGACTGTAAAATTGTGTTCCATTGTCATTGTCGTATCATCAAAATTTAAATGCGCGGACAGCCCGTACTTTCAAAAATCAACAAAATTTTCGCTCATTTTTCGCTAGGATATTTAACTTACCGTGTAATGGATTTCATTTCCAAAATAGCAATATTGTACTACCTGAATGATAAGACATATTAAGTAGCATAGCACTTTCACTATGTCTGTCGATGTAGTTACGTCCGTTAGCAAACGAAATTCAGTAATGCATAAGATGAACACGGAACAGTATAATTGTGCTAGCATTGGTCCACTGAAAAGTTGCAATACGTCTCGAAGAAACCTTAATCAACAACGGGTTAATATATTGGGGTTTTTTTATACTGAAAATTATTCTACACACCCTGTTACTTCCTGATGAAAGATAATGCATTGCACCAGATCGTTGTAAACTTCGTTGTTTGCACTTTTACCGTGAGAAATCGATGTTATCATCGTAACAGCTTCAAAATCTTTTTGTTTCTTTGTTGATTGATGTCCTACCTGAATGAAAAAGTACACACATTTATCGAAACCCAACGAATCAGGCATCATTATTTTACCTTCATGAGCTGTAGCTGTAATCGATGAAGGTGAGCATTCGTTAGAGCAAGCAGTGCAGCCACCAGCGAGTCCCACGAAATGTTAAATGAAGCATTCAACAGTATGCAACAGTATTGATAGACGATCACCACTAAATATAGCCCGTACGGTGTGCTGTCATCGACAATGGGCCACGCTGGAAATATCATGATAGTATTTATAATTGCTATCGCTATCCATGATGTGATTACCACATCGGAGAAGAAGGAGTACAGAATCCAGAATACAGTTGTCTCTTTACGCATCCGCTCCATTGGTCTATGATATCCAAACAATCACTTTATGATTAACTGATTTCGAACCCGGAGGAACTAACACTTACACTTTTTCCTCGTCACTGCAGAGCTGGTAAAATTTTCCTTCTAATCTAGAGACAAGTTTTTGTATTTTCGCATAGTTTTTGTAGAAGAATTCCATCTTCATGATCATCACCAGCTGGGTAAGAAGTATAAATACTCCACTGAACAATTCCTGCCGAAATTAATGTAAAATGTATCGCTGTGCGCAAACTGGGCAAATCGAAATTCACTCGTTTACCTTACGCGAAGTCACGGTGAAGTTATAAGCAACCTGCGTTGCTATGCTCAGATAGATAAAGAACATCCGGAACAGAATACCCTTAAAACGATACCACCAGAGAGCATTCTTTTGCAAGCCCTCGTCTGGCCAGACGTAAAAGATTCCGAATATCCAGAAAATCATACGCAACGAAGGAAGTAACTTTGTTTGCTTTTCTTCCTTTGTTACGAAATTTTCCGTGCTGGAAATTGTTTACAATGGCTTTGGCTGTAGCTGATCTACTTCTTTATGTGCAATTTTTACTTACTTTGTTCTCCAAGAAAGAAACCTAACCATGTCTACACACGTGAAGTTAACCACACAAAATGTTCTCGATGAAACCCAACTTTCACCGATTTAAATCAATCCTTTTGATCTATAGTTCACCTCATTTACACTGAATACTTTATGATGCAGAACGATAATAGTATATTCCGTTGAAAGAGTTTTAAATACTTTATTGCATCGTTTTCATGTTCCTATCCTTGTTCCATTTGTCACATGCTACCAATCTCGCTGGTGTGTCTTGAATCAACAAGCTCTTACAACCATGTCAGCAAATGAAACGGCTTCTTGTCTGCTTGAATGCTCCTCTATCGACTAATTGATCGAATTTTCGATCGAAGCAAAGACTAATCGAACCTTCCCCTACTCGTTCCGGTAGCAGCACACTGGATCCGACGCTCTCCGGCACCTTGTTTGGTGGGAAAATCATAGCTTCCCTCAAATCTACAACACATCTCCATACTAACAGCCACACGTGGGGGTTGCTGTCCCGACACGCCAACAGCTTGTTCTGGAGTTATTACTTATTAGCAGCAAAATGCTGTTTATATCCCTTCGGATCACCGCTAACCCTTCTAGGCAACGGGGTGCTGGAAGCCTGGAACACGCTATTTATTGCTTTATCTACGATCCCGCCACTAGTCGGGAACTCGTTGAGCATAGCGTTTTACCAGAAGACTTTTCCGCTTCCATTTTTTCTCTTTCTTTTGTCTAGGATCGCAATCGTATCGCGAATGTCTTCGTTCGCGAGAGTGTAGCGTTGCTTTAATTTGTGCATCATCCAGGGCGCATCACTATCCGCCGGGTCTGCTGTCTACAAGGAAGGGCGAGCTGAAGGGACACCGAGTTGAGGATGGTAAGATGGGAATAGAAGGCCACTGTTGCTCACCTAGAAAAGGCGAAGGTGTGATACTCATTATAATCCCCGTACAGTTTTTTACCCCCAGTCTTCTCCCTTTTTGTCCTCCAAACGTCACACGATACAGCATAACTTCCTTGGCACGGCGACTTGTCGTGGTCGTTATTATGAATGAGAGTCACGTACTGTCGTTATCTGTTCGTTCCGTTTTTCATACCTGCGATCCCATCGCCTGGTTGGTTTGTTGTAAGAATTCGTTTTCTATACATTTTTCTCCCCCTACCCTTTTCCCCTTTTTTTCACCAACTCCCATCGGTTATATTGGGAGAACGTTCAACTGAAAAAAGCAACAGCCTGGGATAGGACTACTTAACCCGAAAAGGAAAGCTTGCGCAGCAATCATAAACGGCAGGACGAATCCGAAAAGTCGCGCAAATTTTGATGCTTGTTGCTTTCGTGTTTTCCATTGATTGCACGAACCTCAACGCTTACGTACCAACCCTTGGCAGAAGAAGCCATGTTCGTGCATTACATCTCCCCAATGGCTTTGAACCAGTCACCTTTTTTTCCTTCCTTTATTCAAATCGCACCACATTACCAGCCACATTAAAACAATCACCACGTACATTAAAAGCTGCCCGTAAATCATTCGCACACGACTGCCGATTGTGTGTGTATGTGACATGACCCCTTGCACACACCGACGTACACGTCTACGTGGGTGCTTGCCCGTGCGCCACAGCCTTTGGATCGCCACCTAGCCGGAAACTGAACCGATCACACCCTCCTGGATCCACACCGATTGCGCACTTAACCACCGCGTGCGTACCGAGAAGCGCACTTCTCATGCGCATTTGCGCAAATAAACACGTGTGGGCAGAGTGGTAGAAATTTATTGCAATATTTATTCCACTCCGCGAACGCCGCTTGGAGAAAGATTGGAGCAGGTTGTAGCAACCGGCAAACAGGTAAGCTACAAACAACATCGCGTTCGTACAACAAAACGTTTTTATTTCATGACATGTTTCATTTCTCTCGGTACGTGGCATTATTTTATTGCCGTTTTTGCTGTGCGAGCACGAACGCAAAGAATGACATAAAGTGGCGCAAAAGTGTCAGGTGTCCGTGACACAAAGCGATACATCTTGCACCGTCAACACAGGTGATCGCTGATAGTTAAGTAGTTATTAATATATTTGGATAAAAAAACTCCACATAAACATGTTTTCTTGGATGGCCCATTCTTTTTCTAATGTTTTTATAACATATGAAAAAAATCTGTCTAAACTTATGAAAATATAGAGAAATTTACACAGACAAAATAAATATAACTAAAGAACTAAATTAAGTTATGAAATATCACAATAAATAATTAGTAAATTGATAAAATAAATTGTTGAACAACAGGAAGAGAAGAAAATGTTAAAATGGCTTAATAAAATAAAAAAAGAAAGACAAAAGAAAATGGCGTCGCAAAGAAATGATAAACCGCATTTAGAAATAATCTGGTTATTCATGATGTACTATTTTTGTATACATCACTTCTTTCTGCATCAAATTTTCTTCTGTTTTTGTTGCTATGTTATTGTTTTTGTTGCTTAGAAAAATTCAATTGTTTTCTCTTTTTATTTCACTTCACTTATAAATTTAGTTATTTATTCTTATAATATTTTGTAAGTTAAAATATATAATATTTATAAAAAGACACAAAGTACAGCATACGTATGAAATGGGCAATTTTAATAAATGTCAAAAACACTAACAAATTATACTGAAAAACATTTTCAATCCAGCTAAACATCGTTAACACAGGTACTAAACAGAGACTAACCACTATCTCGATCAAAAGAAAAACACCAATAGGATGCTTCCTCTCAGTATGACATCTCACTCTGCAAAGATCATAAATCATTATGTAAAACAATTGCTCGGTCAATAAATCAACCACCATCCCGGACAATTCGCTGACCAAATTGATTCCCTTGCCGTATCGGAGCCACCAGTCGGGAGAATATTTTAATCTTATCAAAAAACACAAGCATTTGTCTACGCTGGGCAATGGTCTAGCAGATTGCCGCACAGGAACAGCCGTGTGTACAAAACGTTTGGTGCATCGTATGGGGTAAACAATATTTGCATACATATTTGCAATCGCGTAGAAATTTGTGATTGAATGCAAATCTAAGGGTAGCCATTTTGTGGTTGTTGTTATGTTACCATACGCATAACTTAAACGATCACTTCCGGCTATGGCAGAGTAGTGCTGGTGATCGAAGAAAAAAAAACCCGCTACGAACGGAGATCGATTGCTTTATGCTCTAGCCTTCCCAAAAAAAGTTCCACTCACTCGCAGAGGCCTCACAGATTCGCGGGTCTCATCCGCGTGTCGATTTAACCGACTGACCTACAATGCAACGCTGGAACCGCAGATGGGTTCGAGCTAACGTCTGTCTGTCATGCTAATGCGAAAGGAAGGTAATTAAGGTGGTTGGGATAAAACCTACCACCAACCCAGGCCCAGACATTAATCATTCGCTCCACCCAGCAGGGAAGTGGATGGGCGGTAAGGTCGCCGCGTGTAAAGTGGACTCTCCGGGCCTCCCTTTGAATAGGCGGTACGGATAAACGTTCATTAATACTATTCTAAACAGGGGTATCATTATCGACACTCGGCCCACAGCGGGATAGATGTTGTGCATCCGCGTGCGGATTCTACGCTCGGTGCAAATTAAAATCCGGATTTGATAGGATTTTAATCAAACATTTATTTAAGCGTTTTGAAGCCGTAAAGCCGCAAGATATTCTGTTTTCAATATTTGATACTCCGGTGCAGTACTCCACCTTAAAACGGCCATAGCACAATACCGATCGTTGCAATTTATGCATGTCCTCGGATGAACTCTTGGCAAAACAACCCATTCCGTCTGACCTTGTCTTCTCAGTTCAGACCACCCAGCTGGGGTGCACATTACATCGAACTCTAACATCAAACGTGTTGCAAATTTTTGATTCGATCCATTCCTATTCATGGTAATATATGATTTTTTTTTTGCTTAGATATAAATTTGTTCCTTCTTGGTTTAAATTGAAATGGCACTCCTTAAACCGAGCTGTGGCAGCGCCTAGCCGAAATCGTTTGCATACGATGTCGCATGAAAAGAAACATCAATGATCTTTCCCCCGGTGGGAAGAGTCCCATTTCGTGGCGATGAATAAATCAATGAATGGATGTTCAACACGTTCCTTTTGGTATGACTCATTTCAATGCATATTTTGATGAGTAAAGTATACTAAAAACTCAATTTGAAATTTGGAGATAGGACACAATTTGGTCCTCGACAATGCTTATAAATGAAAAGGTTAAAATACAAATATTCTCTTGCTATTTTGAGGTTATAATATTCATTGCTTTGATATTCATATTATTTGAATACATTGTTTTCATTTGCTATTTCTATAACTAAAAATACGTTAGCATATAAAAAAAAATATTTGCCTGCCGTTGAGTGTCGTCCACTGCAGATAACTACATCCCAACAAGTTGTTTCAATAATAACAAATCATAAAGAGTGAAACACAAAGCACGTCCACTAGCGCATGAAGAGGGTAAACCATTTAAAATGCAATTAAACTCACCGTACCGGGTGCGTGAGAAAAGCCTTCACTCAACGGAAGACCCGATAGAACGATCCTTTCAAAGTAAACCCGATACCGCACTGGCTTCCATCAAACAGGATGGCAAATTGAATTATGCTACATTATTTTGCTTCACCGATGCACCGACTCCACTAACGAGCCGCAGATTGGAGCAGATTGCATGATGATAGTACACGACACCTTTGAAGAGACATCAAACATTTTCCCACACACGCGCGCCCGAGATGGCGTAATCGCGTCGAGGAGCGGTTTATGATCTGCGAAAACTGCTGCAGTGTGTGTATATAATTAGAATGCGACCCCTGGGAAGGGACGAAAAAAGTTACTTACCGACCACAATTCCCGCCGAATGGAATGAGGAAAACCCATCTGCTCACCCCCTCGGCCGAGATGGACAACAGCGTATGCCCTCTGTCATCAAGGCACCCGGAAATGGTACCGGCAACACCGTACCTGGTGTCATGATGCCCGCGACTGGTGTCAAATTTATGACACCAGCAGTGATGCCTACACTGGGTCCCAGTTCAGGACATACACAATTCACAATTCACAATGCCAAGCGGACCATGAATGAATCGCCGCAGACGCGTTTGCCAGTCCCAGCTCTGGCAATTGATAAGTGGCAGTCACAGCGAAGGTTTCACGACGGTGTCAGAAGTTCAGACGGCTCAACGCCGGCAGGTTCAACGGCGTTGATCCCGCTTCGGCGATGTTCCCGCCAGCCCGCCGTTTCGACGGGACGGTTAAGTGACGAAAATTAATGTGTTAATTAAGCAGGAATACTCGGCGTTCAATTAGACGGAAAGTGAAGTACGCAGAGTTCAGCGCGGTTTCGCTTATATTTGGAGGCTTTGGGTTTCGTAAGGTTTTATTTTTTCTATTTGTGTTTGTTTCACTTTTCAGAATGGAAAAACCTCACCGTCAAATGTGAACTCATCAATGTGGGTACGAGGAGAACATTCCGCAACATAATTTCATTCAGCATCTGACATGATCTGGCGGTCTATCTCCTCGCCGGGAGAGAGCAACTGTATCACTAGTGCCAATGATTGCTTATTTTTAGAACTTAAACTATATTCATACAAACTTTCCCATGCAGTGCACTGGCGCAATCTGGCCTTTTCCCAAACGATAACAAACAAATAGAGACATCGAAGTCGCCCTTTTGGTTCACACCGGGACAACTGGGGTATTGACACGTGTTTGATTTTCATAGTCACGAACAGGAACTCTTTTCTCGTGTTTTTTGATTGAACATCTCCCCCAGTACCCAGTCCACCAATTGATACTTTGTGAACCTTAGCTCACTTCTAAAGCGTGCGACTTGCATTCGTCGCCTACCTTGTTTATTCCCGTCCATTTCCTATGTGTCCACCTTCACACCGGTATTAAATTGTTACAGTTCTAAATTATATCCTATCTCCAAACAACCGATCTCGCTCGACTCGCTTTCTACCATACCCGGAAATCCAGAGGTCAGCACACCGCGACCAATATCTTCGGACACCTCCGACACCATGATACACAGCCATCTTCGGAACACTTCAACCGTTTGTTTCTTTTTTTTCGGGCAGCCCGTACCAGACCATTACCCTGTCTCGCGGTACTTATGGAAAATGATAAATTGTAATTGTGGACCAATTTTTAACCCAACCAACAGGCGGCGTAGGCAGATACTTAGTAAACGGGTCGAAGCGACGGGTTCAATTTTTGCACCGTGCCGACCCGAGTCAAGTTTGTAGTTTTAGCGTAAATCGTGCGCTACTCCTCGCATCGTTTGCTCGTTGATCTCACGGATCATGGAAGGCGCAAGATCTTGATATCCACCACGGACTAGGGGGTGGGAAAAAAACGCGCGTAAAGGTGGACCCGCTCGTGGAAAAGTGCTAATTCGCGTGCCGTCGCACGTCACTGGCGGTGTGAACTTAATCTTATCGTTATGCATGTCGAACAACGGCGATCGGGATTCGAACACGACGCGAGATCGCGTGTGATCGCCAACTGTTCCTTCTGGCGTACTGCTGCTCTCATTGAACCAACGCCAGCCTGAACGAATCAATTTATTAGGCGTTGGGCCGGACAGCAGTGCCCGCTGGAAGTAAATCACCACCCATCAGAGCCCGTAACAACACGCGTCACAATCAAAACGCACGTACACACGGTACGGTTACTGGTGATGTTTGCGGATTCACACGCTGCACCCGTCCCGGCTGGGTGGTTCCTGTCGCAATCGGTCCCCGTGATGTCGTTTCTGCGGTGTCGTCATTTGTACCGCCGACGGGAGGGACGATGCTCCGTTGGACGGGTTTTCCGGCAGCCCTCACCGTTCTGTCAAACAGGCTTTCAAACCGCGGCCCTATAAATAATCAAAATCTAATTATACTCCCGCTAGGGTAACGTTATTGTGCATGTTGTGGTTTACATCAACCGTTGCGGCATGCCACCGTTCCCGAAGCGTCATTTGTTTGGGGAACACGCTAAGGAACTCTTTCACCGTATTTATTCGTTTTTCTTACACGGATTGGTTGATTTTTATTGTATCAAAACAAGAACAAATATCAGTCGTGTGTGTTTGCTGCGAATAATAATAGAATAATAGATAAAAGTTGCATTAATGAAGTTCTAATTTGATTTTGCTATGTGTATTGCATACAATTGGGCGAAAAATAATACTCTACATATGCTATAATTGTATTAAAACGGCGAAAAAACAATTTTCATCGCTCACAGGGATATTATTTGTTCAAAACTTAGATTTCTCCACTAGATCTATTTCTATTTGTTCTAATTCTTCCTTTTAAAGTATGACATCTCTGGAAAAATAAATAAATGCCCATGTAAATATAGACCCGTCTATTGAAATCTCCAAATCATAACTGCACTCACTAAGGATAACCCGATCATGCATCCCGACGTAAAATAATATCAAAACAGGATTTATACAACATCATTTGAATGGTTTTCTTCGCCACAAATCTTCGCAATAACGTTCACGAAATATCTAATCGTTTTTATCCCATAAATCCCTTACGCGGCAAGCGGTATTGCTCCTCATCTCGTTACGGCAAAATTTCACCGAGTACAATTTCACACCACGTGCATGGACGACGGAGAGAAGCTGCAAACGATCTGAGCTAAACATGCATCCCCGCAGCCAGCAGCTGAGCCGAACAGATTATCCAGAAGCTTTGCTACATTGCGTGACAAGGTCCGACCGTCGCAATAGATGTTGGGACGCGCGAAGATACAATCACGCACCGCAGCTGCACAAGCGTACAACCATTCGGTGCATTCCCTCATTATTTCCTGCCTTCGGTTTCGGCTCGTTACGAATGCCGTGATGCCAGACCCCGGTTACCGTCTCGCCCGCGATGTGCCATCTGCAAGGTGCAATGGTAGCACGGCTTTCTTCTGGTGACCTCCGTACCGAGCATCGGAGTTCAATGCATTTCGATGAATGTCTCTCTCCCTCTCGCTGTCGGCCTACCTACGGATCCCTGAGAGTTGATTCAATTTTTATCTTCCCGACACCCAATTCTATGCCATTTCCCCACTCCACTCGGTTTATCACTATCGAACCAGTCGTCCAATTTATTCAGGGATTCGACCCCTTCTCCCTCTGCTACCACTATTGCTTGCCCTCGCAAAACGAAGCGTAATCAGGGAAGTAATTTGTTTCGGTGCAGAACGAACGGGTCGCGATAGGAACTGATCATCATGATGCGATCGTGATCGCACGGTTGCTTAGTTTATGCTAGCTGGCTCGTTTTTTTCGTTGATAGCAAAACACTAAAATTAGACTCGACTTCTTCGCGGTTCCATTGCGTCTCTGGCGAGAATGTAAACCTGGTGCCTGGTGGTGTGCTCAGGTTTGAGAAAGTAATTTTTCTACGATATTTCAAGTGCTCGGCGAAGGTTACCGCCTTACGCTGCTGCATGTTTCGCTCGCTTTTGTGTGTGCGTTCTTTTTTATGTTCGATGATGATCGCCTTGTTTTGTTCGGTTTTCAATTTCTCCACCCGAGTTCAGGGGCGTTGAAAGATGCAATTGGGAACAGCGAGACGGGCGAACGAGGAGATGAAAGACAGGGGTTTGGTAAATTGTTTTCCCGATTGGTAACAACGGCTGTAGCGTAGTGCAGTAGTGCAACCACTTGCTGACTGGGGCGTGGAGTTGCACCATGGCAAGTGCATCTACGAGCAAATGGTGCCGAGTTTGCCGAGTTTAATCCCATCGTGACGCGTGATAATGAAAATTGCAGTTGATGTTGTTGGTATTGACGTGAGTGAGGCCCTGGGGGATGTTGATACCGTTTGCGCATTAAAACTACAATTTTTAACACCATGTTACGTATTACATTTCATACATTTCTTATCTTACTTACTGTATCATAACGCGGTAATAATTTGTCATCGTCACAGATACTCTTATTTAGTAGTGATCACTCATCAACTAGCTCGGATAAGCCTCTCAGTCGCTAAATGGATCCGTTCCACCAGAAACTACAACGTGCTTAATTTCATCACCAAGAGAACTATTTCCCGTGACTTCCGGCTCGGTGAGGGATCAATACCGGTTATGATATAAAAAAGAGAATCAACATAAAAGCAATATTCACTGTAGCCTCGTACTGTTGACGCGATCGTGCCCACAATACCGCTCACCTTTCGATAATGCGATGATGGATTTTCCCAAAACATGCAAACAAGTCACGAGTGCAGAAGGTAGAGGGTTGCACAAAAACATCAAATATAAAACCTTCAAAAATTGGTCTTGATGTCAATGAAACACCACAGGAATCGAGCGCGAATGTGACTCATTGGTTTGGTAAATTCAATTGTTTGTTTATTCAACTAAAATCGTTTCAGAGCTCTTTACCAACATAATCTTCCAAATGAGTAAGACACTTTACATCTTTTTTCTCCATTATATTAACATCTGTATTTTCCCTCGATCATCGGCCCTCCAATCACGGTATTCAATTTGCGGCCGGTCCCAACGTTTGAATCTATTCCAAGCCAGTATCTACCCCGCGATCGATAGTTTCAAAATGCAAATCTAACAAATTCGCTTCCTTAGCCAATTTATCTATTCAACATCAACCCTACCTTTTAGGCTTGTTTAGTGCCAAGCGAAAATCGCACCACAACCACCGCTAGTCGGATCAGTTAAAACCACACATAAGCATAATCCGACATGCGTATGCGTGATCGAACAAAATCCGATCATCAGCTTCAACAAATTTCCATACTCTATATGAGAAAACGGGGGAAAAAATCAAAAATCGTACAAACCGCTCAACGCGACGAAGAACTAATTAAGTCGTCTAAAATAGAATGTTATCTCCGATTGCAATGCGATGCTTGCGGTTCTTCGTGCTTGCGTCTTAACATAATCATTTGCATTTTACATATCTCGCCGCGGTCCGGCAGCCAAGCGGTCTTGGACCGTGGAATTGAATATCGCACACCGCAAAAAAAAACCGGCGCAATGCAAATGCTAGTGCAACCCAAACCGCCACCGCGACTACAACCATACGCGCCGAACACGAAGCCGCCTTCACATTAAGATGCCCGACCAAAGAAAGCAACATAATGGGGTGTAATTTTTGCGTCATTCCAGTAGTGCCACGGGTGGCAGGATTTCGAACCCATTTGGAGCTGGCTAAAGATGGACACGTTTTGTGCAAAGTCCGAAATGAGGGAGGCACAGTAAAAGCTCAAAAACACTCCTAACGAGCACCCAAGCTTCCGTAGGCAGCCAATGCGATCGGTGAAACAATTTAGCGCATTAAGCCACAACAATCACCGAACTGCGATCTGCGATCGTTCTCCTCTTCCGCAAGAATTTGGCGTGGTTTCGATTCATACATTTCATTTGAATATTTTATTTATTTGCACTGCACCATTTTCAGTTGGCCAGCTGTATTAATAACACCATCAGGTAGCTGATGTACCGCTAGGACAGTATTTCATCCTTTTCTTCACATATGAAGATCTGTTCACATATCGCTTATCCTGCCTGAAAAAACATTCATTCCCACTCCAACAATGCCACGTTTGCCAAAGAAAGAAATCAGTAAATCAACTGAGGTTCAACTATTTCGGTTAATTTAAATATTTCAACCTGAAACGCAACCAGCACCGCGGGACCGATGTTGTCATGCGTATTATTTACCCGGCTGCGGAGAAATGTGCGATTGTGACAACCTTTCTCCTTGTGCTATTCGTGTGTTTTCAAGAAGGATCATTTAGCGTCGCGCTCCTTTACAGGCCGGCCCATTATCCCCGGTTGGTCAACTGTGGTACGGGACAAACATGAACATTCCCCCGGTGCTATCTCGTTCGAAATTGAATGAAGATTGTGTTGCAGTGTTGTATGCAGATCCGTTAGAAGCGACATAGCACGGCCGGTGGTGGTGTAAAGTACGTCGAGCAATGCATTTGGCTGTTATCTCTTCATTTCAAGCATTAAGTGGCATTGCTGGCGTAAATTATTTCGTCAATTTAAATTCCGGTGCGCAAAACGGTGCCTTTGGCAAGTTATGCTCAGCCGGATGGGTTAATTTAAGGTGGCAGGTAAATTACTAGAAAGCAAGATTTAAATTACTTTTTCGCCAAGTTTTCTGTCATAGCAATAATTGAAAAAAGTAGACGAAATATTGAATTATCCTGTTTAAGACATTTAAGCTTTGCCTTGCTGGTATTTTATTCCTCTTTCACAAGATCACTTGCTTTTGCTTTATACAGATTACTTAAGACCTTCTTATTTGATCTGGTTGAGCTATAATTTAGCAGCTAAATATCATAACAAATGGGTCATAAACATATAGTTATAATCCTACCAACTATCGAGATGGTATCTTTGCTGAGCAAACATTCGCGATATTTGCCAAAAATGGCCTCACCGTCTAGTTCAACCTTTCCCGTACCCATTTATTTGAATATCATCTCAAGAACAATTTATGGCAAATGTATGTAATCAAACTTTAGCTGTCCCCAACCTGAATCACACTCCCATCTTGGGTTGAAACTTACGTTCGACACAATTGAACCGTGTACCAGGCTAGTAAAACTTAAAAAAAGAATACGATTCAAAGCATATTTCACGCGGTACGCTGGATGCTCTACCATTGAGAATCTCCATACTAACTGCAAACCATACTAAGCCACGAAGCTACGTTCGATATCAGTGAAATGATCGAAAACCGAAACATGTAAATTTATTAGCCTCACCAAGCGCAGGTAAAACGCCACCCATCATTTCTGCCGAACCTATCAACGCCTCCGACTGTGTACTATTTGTGCACCGCTAGGACGGGGTTCGAGCGTTTGCAAAAAAGCATAGATCCCACGGCCACATCGCCGCGGCTCTGCTCGACTTTAGCACGGCTGCACAATTTGTCAGCCCTTTTGTAAAAGGGATTTCGGATGGTTGGAAGTACCTAAGCCAACAGCAAAACCACCGAGAAAATCGTGTATGCCGCCGGGCGAAAATTGACTTCAAGCTTGGGTCGCTCAAAAATACTCCTGCTCCGCACGCAGAGAGGCGAAGACTAGGGAAAGCCGAGAGTGTGGGTTCGGTGCACACGATCGTAACCTGCACAATGGGCATAGCCATCGACATAATCATCATCACCATTGTACCACCTCATATGGACGCGTGGGTGTTGCGGCAACAAAACACGGACTAAGCAGGAAAGGGAATACACCACGACAAGCGCTGCTGCTTAATGCTTTCGACCTAACCTAGCCCAACCCAGCGAAATGTGTACCATCGGTTGGATCGGACGAGTTTGAGACAGGTCCGCATTATCCCTGAGGACGATTTACCACCGAAAGCGTTCCCCGGGTCCGGGTGTTTTGCAGTTTGTTGCCGTACCCTGAACAACAAAACACTGGGAAACAAATTTTCTTTCACCACCACAATCTGTTGGTGCTGGCTTATCTCTGCTGCTGCCTGCAATGGTAACGGAGATGCCCGAGGTAACACGTTTTCCCGACGTCCACGTGCCGTTTCGTATCATACGCGCGAGGCAATGGCGAACGAACAAATGCACGCCTGTCGGCATGAGAGCTACGTTGGATGTTGTGCACAAAACAATAAATTCTGTCTTCTGCCTGTGCGTTCTCAGATTGTGGCAGTTGTGCACAGCGATGAGCGCAGTATTTGACCCTGGAATATTTTCCATATGACCTTATACACGTTCGCATATGAAAGCTAATTCACTGTGAGGATGGATTTATATAGACCTGTCGTGGAGCTAATTCAACTCCAGCAATAATGCGTTAATGTTGTATTAGCCTTTGTAGATTGATACACCCGAGAAAACATATCTGCAACCAGCGTTCGAATCGTTTTGTAGAAATAATAATTAAACGAACGTTTCGAACTATTGAAGTTAAAGCCTATTTAAAACTGTTGAAGTTAAAGCTTATATTGGGACATTTATCAATAGGGATTCAAAGAGCTCTTGTGGTTCTGTGGTTTGCCGTCCGACCTGACACTCCGAAAGCCGTGGATCAAAACTCATCTCGATCTTGACTACTGTGAATACATATGCATTGGTAACTAAACCTCAAGTCATGTGAGACTCCCATGTACAACTACTCCCTGTTCATTTTACATGCATGACTAAAGTTCTCTCATAAGATCGATTTGCTTCTCCATGCTAAAATAAATTAATTCCCCGTTACAAAATTGTTCTGTCCCAGCTTTTTGCTCTTTGCCACCATCACAGTGATTGCTTTTCATGACAAATTCATTAAACTGACAGCAAAATTGACCACCATCACCACCTGAACTTAACTTCTTTGTTTCAGATCATTTAACGTATCTCGCTCTAATAAGCTCTCCACCAACTCGAACGTAAAACTGCACCACATGGTTAACAATTTCCCGACTCGGTCATAAATTACCGGTTAATGTAGACATAAAAGGGCCGCACGTAGTTTAACACACCAATATCCTCGGCCAGCTCGATAGGTTTTGGATTACGACATCACAAATCGAACACCGCATGATCTCTGTGCTGTTCATGAATATCGGGCATTGTGAGCCATTAGGACAGGGTGTAACTATCAGAATGTGTCAATTAATAGAACTTTAAAAGCAGATACTCAAACTAAGCCATCAAATCTCAATGCATGTATTCATCCTACGGGAGAGATTCTCCAGCACCTGCATGAGCGTCTTGGCTGCCGGTTGACGAATTTCTCAACCTCAACTAGGTCATGTGGCTGCGGAAGATTGATATCACTCGCGTGCACCGTCGTCGCACAGGTGTGGTGATCGAGTCGTCATTCGTTCTATCCTGTGGCCAAGCCCTACGAAAGAAATCATTTGTTATATTTCTCCACAGTTCAATCGTAATGGCGGTGCAGGCATTCATCACGAATGCAAACTGCGCTATGCACTGCACCGCTGTTCCGCTGCATTAATGATCATCAAAAAGAATTGAGGAAGGTATAAAGGTAGAAGAAGGGCGGTGAAACTAGTTTCCATATCATACAGCGCAGCGTGTGACTGTAAGTGATCCCATGAATAGGAGACCCCAGCTACCTTGGAGAAGCTATCGGATAGCCTGCTGTGCAGACCCAGGACAGTATGGAAACGGTGTGTTTCTTGTGAGAGTAAAAAAATACCAAGATCTATACGTAGATTTTTCACGTTCGATATATTCATGAACTGCATCCCCAAATGCAGCACAATTGCATCTTCCTTCCAGGAGTTTCCACGGAGCGATCTAATTATACGGTTGCGCCCCGAAAAATCGGGAAGCCGAAGAGTACGGCAGTATAATCCACACACTCATAACTATTATTACAAAAATATACATTCCAAATTTGACCAAATTGACCAAACCGCCCATCCTGCCGGCTTCATTAAACGATCGTTTATCCCGATGCACCAACGGGCAAATTGCAGCGCAATGCATCGCCAGCCCTATCATTTCCCAGCTCAAATGATTATTAATTGACATCTTTTGCTCGAATGCAAAATGCACACGAACTAAATGAAGACATTAAAAATGCCTACCCTCCAAGGGTGAGACGGCAGGAGAGTGACAACCAATACTCGGGTGCGCAGAATGTAACATACCCATCGGTAACACCTACGACGCTTTTTTTGGTTGAAGAGTATTACCCGTTATGTGCGTTATCATGATGCCTTCCTGTTTCGTGCAGAAGTAACATGTGATCAGTTAAACGTGCTGTTTTGCGTGCAAAAACCATCAAGCATAATGACATTGTCACGAACTTTCCAGCTCGCCACACACAGAAGTGATTTTACTGCCGTCCTTTGTTGTTCTTCTCGTATAACACTCCTTTGCAAAAACACATCTCCCTCAAAGTTGAAACAATTTCTTCACCTGCATGCTGCTTTTTGAACTTGTAGATGGTGAGGAAAAGTTAATTAAAAAGTGTCTGCCCACCGATATTCGCATGGAGCCCGGTTGGCGCTCTCCAAATGTTTATCTCTTTATTTAATGAAATATTTACGATCGGTTGTCATCGGTCCCCCAACAAAAAAAAAATAAAATTTAAGGAGAATTCAGATTCGATTCGCCGTGGCCGCGTGGCCACTCCAATCGATCTTGGACCCAAATCATTCCAAATCTCGAAGGCGGGCACAGGCACAGGCTTCAATGGGCGACTCCTCCCTTGGTGCGTTCCGCCTCATGTTGGCGGTTATTCAATTGCTCTGGGCACGCTGTCAGATGGAACGCTTGTCAGTCCTCTTGAATTATGTTTTATTACAACTGCTTTAATTACACACATTTAGCCACGGGAAGCAGCAGGGTTTGCAAGCAGTATGACAAGACAACAAGCGCATCCTTTACTCGGAGCTTTTTTTCTCTACACTGTCTTCACCGTCCAGTTTGGTCTACTTTGGGTATCCGAAAATCAGATACAACCCGTGTCGGTGTTCAGAGAACCAGTATTTAAATGCTGTAAATATTGATGGTTTTTTTAGTCGCAATTTTGAATGTTTATTACGCATCGACATGCGGAGTTGCGATTGGTGAAGACGCGTCACTCAGAAGGGAAGTGTTATTGACTTTAAATTTACTTTACTGGGAGAAGGAGAATTACTTAACATGTGTGTCGGTGTAAGGCAATATCTTATTGGTGAATTTTCGATGTTAAACAAAACCTCGATCAGCAGAAAATATTTCGAAAAATCGCTTAAGTTTATCATTTTACTTAAAGTTCCTTTAAATGTTATAAAATCAATAACCTCAGAATTATTATTTTTTTATAAAACAAGACTTAAGTTTTCTGCTATAATATCCATTTTTACAAGGATCGCTGTTGACTCGCCACCCATTATTTGCGGCACTAATTAAATGATTATAGTTTGATATCATGGCGATGAAACACGAGACTTAAGCGCCTCATTTTGCGATTAAAACACCATCCTGGCTAATAAAAGAGTATCACAACAGCATTCATTCCTTTTTCCGTTATTTGAGACAATAATTAAGATATCTTTTCAAACCAATTGTAAACTTATCGCAAAAAGTAAACTCTTTATCTCTTATCGCAAAGAGTTTGTGGGCAGGTTTCTTAAAAATCACTCGTAATTTGCCTCGATTAACCCTTATACCGTCAATCAATCCTTATGTTTTAATTGCTTTCTCGCGAATGTAAGTGGTTCACAAATGCAGCAGAAGAATGGAAGTGAAATTCGTTTATTTTGATATGTTTAATCGCACAATGTGGAGCAACTGGAAGTAAATTAACAGCATGCAGGAGATGCCGTTGCTGCTCCGAATCGATCGTTTAATGGTTCCGCTGTCAGCGAACTCCCGCAGCTTCCAAACGGAACGCTGACAAGTGGATGGCATTTTTTACTGGCGTTCTGTTTACACGCAACTAAGTGTCAAGCGTGTAGTTGATTGTTTATTCTTCATTTGGGCCAGCAAAGAACTCGTCGTTGTGAAGGCGATAAGGTGATCTGATTTAAGTGTGCATGGAACAGACACTTTAAGAACCACTTTCCTGCTGTCCTGTTGATGTCTACGAGGACACCACATTCTCTTAACCTTTCGGAGCAGTGGCTCGCGATACACTCTCTCCAAAAAAATACATCCACCGATTCTCCCTTCATAAAAACAAGTGTAGAATTAAGACACTGTCCCTTTTGCAAAATGTACGTGGGTCAGGCGCCTCTGCAACGCTCAAATCATCCTGTTCACATGCTGCGATTACGCGTGGCATCATCTGGGTGTAAACCTGTTTCTTCATTGCGTAATGATGGATTTTGAAGTCGTTCGACCATCCAAGAACAATGCTCAAGAAGGAGAGAAAGCCTCGGCCAGCAGCACGATGTGGGTGAATTTGGAGCGCCACAATGTGCACGAAGCGAAAAAAAACAGAAACCAAACCAACCATCCAATAATGGTCGTCTCTTCCATTGATAAATCAGCTCATTGGAAGATGTCGAAGATGTAACGTAAAGCGATGGTTCCGAAGTCCTTCAAAACCCATGCACCACTTTCATGCTCCGGCCAGCGAAAGCTACAACACCCAGAAGACCTTGCACACTATCCAACCTACACTCGCAACACCATCCAACCCTGGGCTGGTCCATTTCTTATCTTTTTTTTTGTCTCTCTCTGAAATATATTTTGATCGTTTTATAAAGACATTATAAATTTTGGACTTTTGCGCCCGAAAGGTCAATTGAAATTGCTCCGGTAAAAAGAAAAGCAGGATGTTGCTTTAAAACGCAAGCTGTTACGAAATGTACGGCGTCCCGGAGCTACGCCCTACACTGCCGTACTGCTTGTACCAAGTACAGGACAGGATCTTCCAAACGGGGTGGAAAATGGCCGTGGAGAGCCGGGCAGAAAATAATTTAAATCATAAGCTTATAAATATGTGCATCGATCATCGCACAAATCGTCCGAACGAGATCACGACCGGTCGAGCGTATTGAGTATGACCCTAGCAAGAAAGCCCTGTCCACCTCATCTGAACAATAGTGTCTACGATCACGAGCGTAAACTAGCTAGGAACTAAAGGTGCCAATTGATTTATCTCTTACAAACTGTACCATTTTCCAAAAGCCGTTCTCATAGATAGCGTTACCGCTCGGATAAGCTACAATGTACCGATCTTGATCGATATGATACTATTTTGGGTGACGGTCGCTATAAGGTTTGAGAATATCCAACCCACTTTTGAGCACTTCCCTTTAAACATAAACTATGTAGCAAATTAAAATGAAAAGGTATGTTTGTAGTACAATTTATGTGTCCATACGATGGCAACCGATTACTCTAAGATGACTCTGCTTGGAGCAGAGTGTAGACATATTATGCACGGTGGCTAAAATATTCGAAACAAGATCTGAATCTTTCACACTCCAAAAATGGCACGGATGCAAGATACATAAAGGAAAACCTACACCTTTTTACTGTTGACCATCCCTGCCAACAGCTACGTATGGAGGTGCGAACGGGAAATTACACACATTATTAAAACAAAACTGAATAATGGAGGCTAATTTAAAGGTAATTAAAGCAAACGATCGTGCTGTCCTTATAGGAAGCCGATTAAGAAATCGTGTCATGATCAAAACTTGTTCTTTCGAAGTGGCCTATTATTCTTCGCTAGGAACACTATCACTGTGGCTTGATGCGATGTGTGTCCAGTGTCATACTGGCAGATAGATTGTACTATTTCACTTGTAACACACATAAATATCGTAACGAATTTAAGCACAGAGCGCCTTAAGTTATGCAATGCTTTCAGCAATATTACTCTACTTAATTATTTCTAGTAGATTATTAGGCCATATCTCTACTTTAACATATTTTCCAGCGCCGTCCACACTAGCAACTACATTACAATTTATTTAAAAGATACGTTCACCCTTCACTGCTCGAAAAGAAAATCAATCTTCACGTCGATGTCATCCTTCCCACATTAATTCTGATGCATCTTCCGAAAGGTACATAACTTACGATCACCCACAGATCGACATGATGATCCGTGTGCTTCCGTCTGCCATGCAACTGCCAACCGCAAGAACATTCTGCGGCACGCGGAAAGAAACGTGCACACAGCCGTCCGTAAGCGCACCGTATTGGAACTTACCCCAATATTCTTCTTCCATGCCGCGATCTCTAATACCTAGCTATCTTTCTACTAGCAAACCCATTTCGTAAATCCATCAGCGTAATTGAATTTATTTAGATTTACTACTTTTCACTGACGAATTGCAGCGCTCGAACGGTTGGATGGATTGCAAAAATTGATTCTGCCGGTTAGTTACTTTTCGTTAGTGCGCGCGCGCACACCATCCCATTCCAGATGCACCAGAAAGCATAAGAAAAATAGTAACAAACAAAAAAGCACTCATCGGCAAGATTACGAATTGATTAAGTTTTGTGCCGTTCAGCGGTCCGGCTACTGAGGACCTGGCGAAAAAGACTTTCTAGCAAACGAGCGTACTGCGGAATGGAAAAATTATCTACCAGCGCTTTCTTGTCTGGTTGCCCATTTTATGCGTCCTGCTGGTGGGGTTTTTTGCGCGCGTACGAGCTACCGGTTAACTCCGCTCCGTCCAAGAGATTTATGCACACGTTCTATGGAACAGCGCGAATGGGCACCCGCGATCGGAAAGGAAACCAATCTTGAGACCTCAGCGTAAGTTGCGGTAGGTACTCGTCGAACGGTACCATCTTTTTGTTTTATCAGCACGTCTGGTGGAACGCAATCCCAAACGGTGCGCTGCCTGAGCATGGGCCAACAGGTTTGGTTGGTAGAAAAACGGTACGGAACCGGGATTGGTTCCGCGTGATTGTTCGGCAAACATTGCGCTACCCAGGCGATGCAGAACAATATGCCCAATATGCCCGAAATCGCTGATTGTGATCGAACGATTGAGGGGATGAAAATTTAAATACCATCCGCAATAGATCGGGTACACGCGGGTGGAGAAAGGACGGTTTTCAACAGACAGGCTCTATGCGCTCTCAGCCACACGAAGTTGGTGGATGAAAAGTAAAGCCTACTAATGCAGAACCCGTGGGTACGGATACAAACGGAAATGCCACAGAACAAAGTTGAAACCTGTGCCGCAGTACCACCACGAACTGAATGCTTTTTTTCGGTCGTGAGACTATAATATCTTCGCTTTCATCGTGGAGCTGTTCGCATGTGCATTGGCGAGGTGACTTAATTAAGTTCAAGTTGCTCTTCCAGGCTCGTCTTCCTCCTATCGCAATGAGCATGATCAGTTACCTGCTCACAAACCTGCTAGACGAAACTGTTGAGGATGCTTGCGCTTTGCGAAAATTTCTTGCTTAGAATGCTTAGGAGATCCTTTCTTTTCCGCTCCAAATTGGAGCAACTTAGACGAAACGATCCCAACAAACAAAACATTGTGTTTTACTACCCTATTGTGACAGACCCGGGGAAAAAAACCCCGTAACCAACAACCGGTAGGCACTTTTCGCTCCGATTCTACTCACGGGATAATACAGCAATAAATAAAATTATTATGATCGTACACTATCATCACCAAGGGCCTTAACAGGCGAAACGTATCGAACGCCAGTAATGATCGTGATCGGTCCGTTCTCGTCAATGGCGGTCGTCAATGCGTCGTTATGGCTTTCCAATTACCCGGCGCTTATCACCCTTTGCTAAGCGAGCTTTGTGTGTGCGTTTTTTTCCAAACCACCTTCCCCGGGAAACCAGTCGGTACGAGCTCGGAGCTCTGTTTTCGCATAAACCTCCCCTTAACCGCAAACGCAAATCAGTGTCTTATGCCAGATTTCTAAACAAGCCTGAGAAAACAGAATCCCTACCCTAATGATCTGCCCCCCTGTGTCTCTCTCTCTTTCTTGCAACCCCAATCTAGCTTACATACCCCATTAAGATCCGCTCAGACTGATAGCCGGAGACAAGGGCTATTATTGATTTTTACTTCCCAACCCGACCAGCCCACTGAATAGGGCTCTCCTTTAACCGATGTAACAAGGCTCAATAGCACAGCCTCCCGAAACCCCAACGAGGATTAGATTTTCGGTACACAAACCGCAAACCTGTGTGGTCGATAGACAACCGTGCGGTGGGTCTTTCGCATCTGCATACGGTTTTGGGGTGCCGGGATTTCCCGCGAACATCGAACGGTGGTAGAACGATTGCCTAATGCCCCAAATAGGCGAACATAAGCGAGGGCACATTATTGCCATTTAAGGGTTCAAATTAAACGTTGCGGCGAGTCGAGTTGTACATTCTGTGTGTGCCTTTCGAGCTGAAAGTTACGGAAAGTTAGAATCTCTATTGAACAATTGCTTGTTTTATACTCGAAACGGTATCCGAATGTGCGCAAAAGGTCAAGTAATTGCTTATTTGAAGCAGGTTGAAAATCATCCCTCTGCGACGCTGTCGTGAAAAGATGGCTTTAAACGGAACTCTTTAAGAATTATTGTTGAAGTACATCCTCAAGGTGGCTTGGTAAATTGAAAATAATTTGTCTCACCTACAGGAAGATCACAATCTGCCTTTACGAGTTCGATATGTCGCTCGAGTATGGACGATCAATAAAAGCGCTTCTGCACTTTGTCAGTAACGTACGTACCACAAGCGAGTTTAGTGACATTTCATTGGAAGTGCAGCGACTCATTCCAGTGGCCATGTTCATGAGAAATCTCATAATCCTCCCGCCCGCGCATCGTTTTTTTTCCTCTTCCTCCTCCCGTTGTTTGCCGCATCGTTCAGCTCTGTACCCACGCAGTAGCCCAGCGGTATTAACATAAAAGATCGATCAATTATCCAACGCAACATGACCACGCAGGGCGCGTTATCTTCATTGATCTTCATCGACTTCAACAACGGCTGACGACGACGGCTTTATCTTCAACCTGCAGCTTCGTCCCATTCCCATCGCAGCAAAACCGGCAGAAGTCTTTCCATTTTTTTTTTTTATCGTGCGTACTTCATCGATCACCGATCAAGCGGAACCGATCGAGCGGATCGGTGGCTAGGCAGTTTGCGGCGCACCAAAAACACATTCCTCCGCTGCGGTGAAAATGTGCGCAAATTTGTACCCAATGAAAAACGGGCAAATTATTCAACCGTTTGACCACCAAGCAAGCGGAGGTTGCTTTTTTTCAATGCGATCGTAAGGGTTGAAAAAGACATCCCTTTTCGGTACGATATGTCAATAAATTTATGATAGTTTATCGAACCGATTACTCTTCTGCTGCTGCTTCTGCTAAGGACACTCAAGCTTTTCAGGACACGAGTATCGGGTGTCGGCTCGGTATCTTTGGCAGTTAATTATTTTCATTACACGAACTCTCTGCGCGAGAGTGTGAGGCTGTCGTTGGATCATCGCGACTTTTTTTTTCTTGTTTTCCGTTATCGTCACCCTTACGTGAAACCACTTCCAGGAATACGGTGGGTTTTTTTTGTGTTGGATTTTGCTCACTCGCTTCCATTTCGTACGAATCTTTTTCCACGCGTGAAACTTTCTTCGTGCCAAGGATTTATCGAGCGGATCGAAAGTGAACCGCCTGGTGCATATGAAAATGTACGCCATTTTTTACATCCCTTTTTTTAATTATCACACCCCGAAGGGGCAAATAAAAGTCCTAGCCCTCCTTGACTCTTGTCACGTGGTGCTATTCGTTTTTATCGGCTTGTAGGTACTGTTTGTGATAAGAAGCAGCTACGAAAAAAAACCCACCGTGGACTAAACGAAACTACACGCGAATTGCCTTAAAGCACACAAACGCAACGGCTCGTGGATTCGTGCAGGGAAATAAATTTGATTAAATCATGTCAAAATATTTCTTTACCGTTGGTGTTGTAGCATAAAGTCTTAAAATTTTATTTTTATGCATAAACAATACGATCTGCTGTGTACGATCTGGCTCGAACGTCCAAACGCAATTCAGGGACGTCGGGACCGTATTGCCGTTGGGGGCTTCCCGAAGAAACGGGATCTTCTACCATGGGCCATCGCTGGTCGCGGCAAATCGCTCCCGGGGAAATATTTTCCAACACACACTCTCACTCAAGTTGCCCCAAGTTAACTGCCCTTTTTTCCGCTCCTTCACTGCAATACGATCCCGTCTTCTGTGTCTCTTTTTTCGCTCTCCAAGATGCATTTCGGAGCTTTGGTGTGATAGGGCATTCTTTCCTTTTCCCTCGCGACAACATTAAAAAAAAAACCTCGCCCTGGTGCAGTTCACCCGCGCGCGCAGTTCAACATTTTTGCGTTGCATTGATTCCATTTGATTGATGTTATTGATATGCTAAATTTTATGACACCGAAACCGTCGAACGAAAACATCAACCCGTACTGTAACGATGCTGTGTTACGAAAAGTGGAACCCCGTCCCAGGTTCACCAGAGGCGATGAAGTTCGAATTTCGAAAAAAATGGAGTGAACTGAGGAAAATAAAAGCAGCATCGTAGCCATATAGCTTGAGCAGAACAGAAACATTCCAGCACGAGGGCACCCCTTTTTTGCTGTCCTATGCGTGGCCAATACGTGACGTTTTTTTTAATGGCGGTGTTTTAAACTGTACCAAGCTGAAGTTATGAAATAGGTTAACCGTAAGAGATGGGACCACCGGTTTCGTTAGTAAGGTTGATGTTGATATCCTTACCGTGAAAATTTAAACCACTATCAAAGACGATTATTGCAAATGTAGATCATTTAGTTTCGAAAAAATCTCCAATTTACTACTAAATTTCAAATAAACAAAAAAAATCCTATAATTTACAGTAAAACCACTTATACAAACGAACAAAAAAACATCATTTCGATACATTCATACACCTCATGCAAACCGGAAAAGTAATATCTCGACGTATTGCACGCACAAGATGAGCTTAAAGTTGTTGTTGAAATACAATACGGTCGTAAAATTACGAAAATCGCCAAAACTGCATCGTCTACATACGCGAAACAAAACAGGCAATTGATGTTGCATTCTTCGGTTATGTTAAGCTCATCGTGAATGTTTAAAGACAACGAGCCAGACAATACGAATATGCTCAAGGTGTATCGGGTAAAACGGATTCCAATCAGAATGGGAGAATTTGAATTACGTATTGAAATTAATTATATTATCGGAGAATGTTATCGATTCCTTCGGATTAAGGAAACGTAACCTGTTCCGAGTTGTTGAATTGCTAATGAAGTTTGTGGTGGTTGTACACAACAAACGAATACAGAATGGGTTTATTTGGGACAAAACAACTTTTTGTATTCTACTGCCATAAACACTGTGTTTTGAGCGTTTATTCTTTATAGCGCCTGATGATATGCAATCACTACGTTTGAGGGTCACTTTTACTGGCCCTACACGGTACAAATGGACAGTTTTGAGAAATTTAGTGTCGGACAACTTGAAGATTTCTTAATTCTTCGTTTTACGTCAAAATATTGGGGTATAAAAATCATTTGCATACCTACAGGCGTATTTACCATAGCCAGTTCTGAAACCCCTCCAAAGATCCGTCAAATAGATTTATCAATTACAATTCAATTCCAACAATACAATTTTTTTTAATTAAATTTCTTCTTTTCTTTTTTTCATTTTTTTTCTACAATTTCTTAGTTTAAAATACAGCTTCTATTGTTGAAGATGATCCCAGGAAATGAAAAGCTAACCCAACACTATCATTTAAACAAAATGTTCGTGTGCTTTCCGGGATATTAATTCTACCCAAAACAACAACATCACAATTTAATTTGTGAAGAATGTTGTAATTGTAAATTTTGAGGATTTCAATTTTCGAACAAGTCAAATCCAACAGTCAGCCATCGGGAATGACCGAGGCCCCCGCCAGGAAGCTTTCTCAGCTCTTGCCTCGTTTGCAGAGTTTTCCCTGTACGTTCGTAAACGATAACGGTGCAGTATACAATATATCATGGAATGCATGTCGGTTGAAATTACGGTTATAAATAAATGTATAAACGAGTTATTGTTACAATACCGTACGGCTAAAGTGAAATCTTCTTCGCATCCCCTTTCGATGGTGGACTTGGAGGACGTCATCACAAACGATAAGCAAAAGGATACATCTAACTGAGCTTGCAGGATGGCAAACAACCCACGGCACGGTTGTACCCACTGGGGAAGCAGCAGCAGCACCGTACACGAGTAACAACGACAGCAGCATTTAAAAATTAATTCTACAGTACCGATAATTCGATTATGCTAACTGAACCATAACGGAAGGTAAATTGAAGGGCCGTAAAATTTGACCCCATCCCCATCCCAGTGTCCAGTACGCCGTCAGCCTGCAGGGTATGGTTAAGCACACGGAGAGATCCTTGAGGGACAAAACCCATAGCTCCGAATAAAGCCAATGCGAACGAACCGGGTGCAAAGCGAGTGGAATAATGCAAAAAGTCGGAAGGGTTATTTATGTATTTTGAGGTGTAATTTTTGTGCAACTTCACTTGCACTCTTCACTGTGCAGTTCGCTTTGGTGCATCTCTGTCGTCCATTGATAACAATTCTGTTTCGGAGTTTCTGTCTTCTGAAGGGCGATTTCTTTTCTCCGCCACAATGTTCACAGCCACCGAAAGCGACACGGAACGGTAGGAACCTATTTAGCTTTTCTGATATACTTCTTCTCCGTGACCAACGCATCTTTCGCATAATCTCCCTTCCGATTGAATTATGTGGCGTGTGATTTCCATCCCAAACCGTTACTGCCCCCTTCAACGGGCACAGTTTGCCTACGGGAAGATTTTATTTCATTTTCCATCGATAGTGAATTTCTTATCCCTTTGAGTCGAGGGTCTCCATTCTTTTCATCCCCCACAGCAAATGTTTGTATTGGACGAATCAATTTCCGAACGCTCGCCGGTTTGTGCGATCGATTCCATCCGGTTCGCCATCGCAGCACTGCGATGCGTTGTGTGTGATTAAAACAATTAAATGCAGCACACCTATAAATCCTTCCCAGCTGCGCCTGTGTGCGTCGAACTGTAATTTTGGCAAATAAATAAATTGAATAAGGCGACCACAACACCGCAAAAACAATCGTTAACCTTCGCGGGTACTTTCGGTGGTAAATCTTGTTTTACAGATTTTACTGGTAGTTTTTCTTTTTCTTCTTGCAACTGAGCTGGATGGTGTAAAGATAAGAAAAAAAGATGGAGGGAGGACACAACCGAGCATTATCGAAAAGCGGGACCAGAAAAAAAATGGAGGTCCTATGGGGACACGAGGTGTGATTTCAAGATGCCCGGCCTGTCCTAGAACTGTCAAAACGCAACGAGAATTATGTGA
Organism: Anopheles marshallii; assembly: GCF_943734725.1. Lineage (NCBI taxonomy): Eukaryota > Metazoa > Arthropoda > Insecta > Diptera > Culicidae > Anopheles > Anopheles marshallii. Next base: position 30,430,881 of record NC_071327.1, on the reverse strand, counting down.
CATGATATTTATTTTGCTCCAAATAAACAATCATAAGACCTGTAATTGATTCCACGAGCCTTCGCAATGCCGATGCCCTTAAGATTTATCGGTTGCGATGGGTTAAACCGGCGGCCTCACGGCTATCTGTGCCGTGTCGGTGAAGCACTGGAACCCGTCGGGCTCATCGTAGGGGCTGACTTTCACGTGTGCCCTTCTGTTCACACGCACGCACAAACCGAAACAACCGGTGGTAACAGATACTGATATCGAGTTATCGTTCGATATTTTTTTTCCCTTCTTCCACCAGCGGCACTAGCTAAACTGGTATCCAAATCTTGTGCATAAATTTTGCCCCTTGTCTTGCCGTGAAGGATAAGTACGACCCGGGCACTGATCGTACACACAGAACTGCAACGCGTACGCGTGTGAAACTGGATTCATCGTTTTCCTTTTACAGTTTAATTAGTTCTTTCCGAGGGACTGAGAGACAACACACAAGACACAAAGCCCGACCTATCTCAATGCGGTGCTGTTTGGTGTGTGGTGGAAGAATCCTCATAAGGAAGCACTGCCGATGGTTATGATTTTTAACTACTCAATTAAAACCGTCATCCTTCGATGTCCTTCGTTTGGCTACAATTTTCTGTACCAACAATTAGGGATTACCCCCCGAGCCTGCACCGAGTGATACCCGGCAAGCAGGTTGATTGATGGAAGCCACAAATTAAATCACACAAGACTATTAAACCAGATCCAGAAATAATGTATCTATTTACGACCAGATAAAACCTGAGTTTCTGGTTCGTTCTCTTAAATTGAATTTTATGATTTTAAAGTATAATACACTCACTTTACTTGGTTGTATAATTATTTTCTTTTTGCTAACCTTATTAATACTCATTCAAATAACACTTACCAAACACTTGAAGACTTTGTCTTTGTGTTCTGTGGTCTTAAGATGGATAAAGACTAATTTAATGGAATGCTTCAAACTCAACACAAAAAACACAAAAGTCTTCAACTACCCGAAGTACATGAAAACATCATATGTCCCGCTCAAGAATTTAACTCTGTTACTTGGACAATAATTTCTTCGAATTGGACTAGGAGACCATGAGTCATCAGGACACAGTTTTATTAGGTTAGGATTTCCTATACATCCGCTGCATCCATTTCTCTGCTGATAATAGAACAGGAGTTTTTTTTTCTTTATCGGCATCAACAACCTCTAGAGCTCCAGGCTTGCCATTTCTGGCATTGGGGCAGATCATACTCTAAGTTAGAAACCTTAAGCTTTTAGCCTGTATCTGTCAAATAATACAGGTACCGGGCTGTATCATTCTGTACAGTTTCGTAAAGGACATTGCATTTTTACATAAAGAATGACACAAGGGATCATTTTTGTGAAACTCCAATTTGAGAAAAGTGGATTAAAGTTTAGAAAATTATTTTTAATTTCTATTCATTTGAAATAATACATATGTCTGATTATTAAAATAATCCTTTTCAGTTGTTTTCGGTAAAAAAATTTGTTCTCATTTTTCGCACACGGGAAACATGCCCAACCTGGCTACAAAATTCTTTGTTATGACATTTGTCGAGCTTGGGTTAGCTGCATTCATTGGGAAACCAATCTAATCCTACTTTTCCGGGCTTAACTTGGCTTGCCATTTGTATGGCGAGCTGTAAGCGGATAAACCTGGAAACGTCAAAACAAAAACGTCAAAACAAACGTATACAAAAAAACTGGCTTATAGTATGATTCCGGCCATTCCTTGACTTTATTTACCCGTAGCTGGATAGTTAGTCCTGCGTACGGAGGATTGGTCCGGATGGGATTTTAGAACGATCATGTCGTGTGAAGACCGTCGCCGCTACCAATACACCACTGGGCCACCCTACAAACCAGGAGTTAATTCAGCACAAATTCACCATCTTATGACTCAGTCATCCCATGCTGCATAAACGATGAGTGACGCACGAAATTCAAGCAACGTTTTGAGCATGTCTCTTTACCATTAAGGTTTACCCTCCATATTTATTGGAGAAATGCATGCAAAATGGAGAGTTTTGCACTAGAATGAATACTTTAAATCAGGGAAACATAACCCCATTATATATGAACCCAGCTCATTCCAGCAAAACACTATTAATAGTGATGTGTAAGAAATTTAGCGAATTTAGCAACATGCACGATTTTCACTTATGCGTTTCACTATTTCAATAGTAGTGTCACTTTTATTTCTTCTTATCTTTTGTTAAACTGACCAAATCCCACGGTATGTATGCAGCAGCTCAAGAGGTGTACCACCACCAAAACCTTCAAAAGATTTAATCGGGCGCCTAAGTGACGAACCGTGCGGAACAAATTAGTAGTCAGAAACGCCATCATCATCATCCGCTACGCGCCCCATACCGTACCACTCGACATCGCGCCAATGCAAAAACAAAGATCAATATAAATATATTCAAAGCTAAATGGAAAGTCTCCCCATCCCGAAATTCTCATCCCATTGCCTAGCAATACACACCGACAAACCATTGCCTAGCCCATTCGAAGCGTTCAGTATTGCTTGGGCGTGAAAATAAAATACGTTTTGCACTTTCCTTCGCTATCATCGCCCGTCCCCCGCTAAAAGCCCGCAGCAATACGATCGAAAATTTTAGCTTAATTTTACCCACCCTTTTTGTGTGCCTTTGCATCTAGAGACCATTATCGTTAGTTTTATTGTTATTAAAGTATAACTACCGCCGGGAACGCGAGTGCCGGCAAAGGAGGACCGTCGAGGGACTTTGAGTGGGAAAAAAGGGCACCGGGTAACACTCTCTTTACGCTGCACCACTGCAACGAGTAAAGTCCGGTGGACAGTCGGACTTAGATTCCTGTCCAAAGGCACATTACCGTTTGTGGTGTACCGTGTCTCACACAACTGTTCGGTTCAGTTCTGGGTCTTTGGGCTCCATGGTGCGGCATCAGGCGAAGGCAAAGAACTTCCAATCCGGAGACCAAATAAAAATTAATGAAAACGAGTGTTTATGGCCACACGTTTTACCATATTTATTTGCGGTGACCACGTACCCGATCAACTCCCGCGGAATGGAAGACGATCCAGAAGAAATATCACCGGCTAGAAACGGTACGATCGTCTCCTTATGCAATTGCCATCCTTTCCCTTTTTCCACGCGGTTTGCTCTTCTTTGCAAAAAAGGGCTATAAATGTGCATCTTGTTCGTAGTTGTCTGCCTGGTGGTTGTCGTCGAGAACACGGGATTGCCATTTCTACCCGGGGCTCCTCCTTGCCGATGGGACACCCAATTTTTGCTACTAACCATGCGATCGTCCGCATCTTCTACCGTCGAAAGAAACGCATGGAGGATGCGTATAGCATCTAACAGACCACCACGACTGTTCGCTTCACCCGCCCTGTCTCCAGGACAGCTCGGTTTACGCAAAACGCATGTAAACTATCCGACTACCGTGGTTACTTTTCCACCTCGGCTAATGACGGGTGGCTCGAGTCACACATACGCAAAAGCACAACGGTAAAAACAAACAAATCGTTTTACAAATCTTTGCCGGGAGGTGGTCTGCATGGACTATGTTGTGGCACACGAACACATACACGCAGGCAGGCAACGCGGGAGAAAGGCGTAAAAGTTGGTGCAGTCAGCCGATGGAGGAGGCGATCGTTCGACGATCAGTCGACATTGTGGATGGTACAAAATCGTGCCTCTTTTTGCGTCGACAACGGCATATCGTGGCTTGAAACACCGAAAAGGACGCCTCATTCTCAGCAAATCAGGGTTGTTTTCCATTCCGCCCGCGTTCCACAGCCCAACGCTTATCCCTATGTCCACGCGCTCTTGCCGTGAATAGTTGATCGAAACGTTTTGCAAAATTTTGCCTCCAGCCCAAGCAGTTGTCCGTAGGCGAAAGGTTAGGATGATACCGAAACGAATCGAATCGGTTTGACCGTTTGTAAGGTTTGATATTTTCTTTGTTTTTGAATCGAGCTTTACTTTCTTTTCTTGTAGGACAGCTGTGCTTTCGCTGTATTATATTTGTTTGCGTTTTTAGAGTACACTTAGCGGTTTATAAGAACAAATTGGTAATTTTATTCTTTAGTTTATTTTTTTATGCATAGTCTTTTTCCAACTTTAATGCGCTCCGAAGAAATTTGAGTAACTCAAATTTGAATCTAAATCATATGTTTGCCCATACGACGTTAAAAATTTATATTGAGGGATTTATTTTCTAGGCAAATCTCTGAGGTATCAATCGGTAATTTCTAAATTTGTCACAGACAGACTATCAAAACGTCAAACAAATAAAAGACCTTAAAATAAAGTAACAAAGCCAAAGTTTCCAAAAGTAATTTGTCATACCATTCAATTAATTTTACATTTCCTCCCAACCTAACCTAACCATTCTCCTAGCCTAAAATTTACTAATTTTAAATAAAAAAACAACAAATAAAGTACTGCAAATTTTTGAATCAGCATGTTTAGCAATATGGGAAAATTAATTAAAAGTTTTTAATTTTTCGATTATTAAACATTAAGCATAATCAATTGTCTAAGGAATATTTAGGATAAATTAAACACACATTAAAACCATATTATGATGTATATTTATAAACATATACTCGACGGTATAGAGATCCACTGAAAAGTACGCAGTGCATTTCTCAGATAGATTCTTATGTAAGAAAATTCCTCCCCCCGAAGCACTAGCCAATCAAGTGCAACGTAAATAACAGTATATTAGCAACAAATAGACCATAATTTTATTGCATAAATCGCGTCCCAACCATCCCGTACGCTCATTTTGCAACATTTGCTGCAGCAATCTACGCAAATAAATGCTTTCTAAATCAATTTCCACCCCCATGCATTGCATTGCTTCATCCCTTTTCTTTATACTGCTGCAGCAAACAAAAACCAACAATCCATTTTCCGGTTCATTGATTTTTATAACTCTATTTACAAATTTACCTCCACCGAAACGATCCTCTGTCAGACGGTACAGTCAAGACGAAGGCGTCGGAAGGCGACCCGACAAAGATAAGCGCTTTTATTTACTTAAGATCGAATCCAACCGATAGTGTACAGCACCGATCGGAAAGAAAGCGCAACTTTAATCCACCCTTGCGATGAAAGCATGCTGAATGGGTCCGGTGCCTGTCCGGTGAATCGAGCTGGTACTTTGCCGCCGCAGGGCAGAACAAGGGAAGAACAAGCAAACCATTGGTGGAGCGGCTGGGATCCACCCATAGCCCACGGGAAGGGACCAATTCGTAGCGAGGTCGATACACAAACGGATCCGATAATCTTTTCCACTTCCTGCTCTCTATCTCCTCCGTCGAGAAGGGAGTAAAAGTTAGACCAACCGATCGGTTCTTATCGCCACATCGATAGATCATCTTTGCGCGTTCGGCCACCGCAGTCGGTAAACGGGATCGTTGCCTGTCCGTGTCCATGTAATGGAAGGTTCCCGGGGCGGGAAATGAAAATGTTTCCACAAAAGGAAGGAGGTTTTTCAATGCAACCCCAATGGCAAGCGCACCTGCCTGACCAGGGTCCCCCACCTTGGGGGAGAATCAAACCCATCGTCCAAACCCCTCCGGTTTACGCGGTGGTACATGTTGAAATGCATTAGTTATTAACTAACAAACCAATCGACAAATCGACGATGCACATCTACAACGGCCTGCACGTCCTACGAATGCATCGGCCGTTCTAAATATAGACCATCAACCATCATGTGCACAACACAGGAACACTCCCCGACACGGACGTCACATTTCCCGGATTATTTGTTGTGATTATGTCACACCCGGGTCTTCCTTTCCAACTGGGGTTTGGGGTGGGGCGATCATTATGTTTTGGCACAATTCTATGTATCCATCAGCCAACCGGCACCGTAACCGGCTCGTCAATGTTTGCGTTAAACAGAGTGTGCGGAACGGAACGACAAAACGCCCCAAAAAACCAGTAAACGACTGACGTGGCTCGGTGCATGCTCTATTACTATCATGAAAAGTTTATTGTGTCAATTAGTGATTGCAAATTTTCCAACCTTCCCTTTTTTGTCCTAACCCACCGGCCTAACTGCTACAGACTGATTTATGGTGCAAACAACCTTTCTTGATTTTTCTTCCCGCGCGCACGATGCAGCTGCGTCCGTTGAACGGGGTGGACATGTTACAATGCGTGAAAGACGCGGGAATTATGGTCCCGTCCCGCGAGCATCTCGTTTCGTTTTGTGCATTCTTGATGAACCGAATAATGGATAGGATTATATCGGGTGCTCTAGAAGAATTGCTCCGTACAGGGAAAGCAAACAAATACATCGAATTGAATAAGTGTCTTGATGAATTAAGACATGGATATTGAAATGTGTGATATAAGGTTATGTCAAACAAAAAAAGGTCTTTTGTCTTTCAAGGTTATTTAATTATCCCACAGTTATCAATACTACATATTTAAGTATCTTCAAATCCTAAAAAGTCTATTGAACTCTACTAAAATAATCATGTTCTTCTATCTCGTAAATTGATGTTAAAATGTAGCGCCATCTATCTGTCAAATCTCGAAACTACAACTATAATTATTAAACAACATGACGTAGTATAAGTATGGCGTTTTTTTGCATATACTCCCACTTTAAAGTCCTATGGTTGTATGATTTAAGCTATTTTTCCTTAATTTTGTAATACAGTGGCTTAAGACATAGGAAACAGAATTACAAATTTGATTACAAAAGCGACTAAGACAGGCCTCCAAAGTTTTAATGATTTAATGTTTCCATTCCAACGGCATTATAGTGAAGCGCAATTTAAAAAATACCATCCCGCCCCGCTCAAGCAGCAGCAACATAATTGAATATCCTCACCCAAAAACGGGATGCCCAACTTCCCTGCATGACTTCTCGCACAGGGTGGTCGGTGCAAATAATCACCGCATCACGCACATGGTCCTTCTGTGCTACAAAACCGCACCTCGACCACCAGTTCGTATACCCCCACACCCGATAAGTTATTGTTAATTGGCTGGTTGATTATTTACTACCGTGTTCTGGAGTGCGGTGGGTATGGTTGTATAACCGCCACATTTCCTTTAATCGATTGGTGCACACCGTCCACACGCAGCAACTAACTTCCGAGTTGCCGAAAAGTTGCGACCGCGAGTAATGTGAAACACGTTCACACACCCATTACGCACCGCATTATGAATGCCGATCGTGATCGACCGGTGTGTAGAAGAATGGTTCAAGATGGAACCAAACGTGGTACTTCGGTTTTGTAATTAATATGGAAGAGCTCCATCTCAAGGTACACCTTTTACACCTTTTTTTTTTGCACAGCGGTACCTTATTTGGGTATGAATAGTCTTCATTGCTACGCTACGGTCAAATTGATTACTACCAAGAATCACCAAAGCATTAAAGGTGACAGAATTTTTTAAACATTTTAACAGCACTATTCCAGTATCGGTATTCTTACCATTGCTGGGAGTATCTGATCCCGTCCTTCCTTCATTTGATTAAATACACCCAGTATGGCTAATGGTCTTCACTTTGAGTACACTCCTCGGTGTTCCTTTTAGGCGGTGACTTCAATTCAACTTGCAACAAGTTGAAAAAAAGCGCACCAAGTGACGACACACAGAACGTCCGAATTTCAAGGCTCCAACTGGGGACGCTAATTGATTCCACATTTTTCATCCCACCCGACAGCCTTTAACAGGCCTGGAAGGAAGCGGCACGAACGCAAAATATTCATTCTTCCACGAGCGTACGGAACGAATTTCACAGATTGAACCCATTTACCGCAGGTTACAGCTATTGCTGCTGCTCTCACACAAAGCAAAGCCTGCAAAATCTCCATTACTACACCATCGGGAGGTTTGGTGTTGCTCTGTCGTTACCTTGAAAACTGCCGGGAAACGGCACCAGTGCAGGACGGCGAATTCGCGCCCGACCGCGCCTGACGTCCATTTACGGATGACGTTTAATTTGCCTGCGGTGCCTTCAGCGGGTTGTCTGCAAAATGGGAAAAGCTGGACAGAACCCGTGGCATCCCGTGCGGTACGGTGCGGTGAAGAGATTGTCGCTGAAATGAGGCCGGACCGGTGGTGGAGCTGAAAAACAAGTCAATTAGGCATTGAATTATCGGCTTTTGATCGCGATTTTGCTGCACTATGGAGCGCGTATAGTGTGTCGACAAAGAAGCATAATGTTATGGATAAGAATGTGAATGAACCTCTGGCCGCTCTGGCCAGACGTAAAAGATGCGAGGTGGATAAAAGTATAGCACTGTCAGATCTCTACAGCGGTAGCTATTTCTACCTGTACTTGGTTTGAATTTTACATCTTGTCATCAGTGGCGCCATCTATTGGAAATGGTAAAAAAAAACAATAAATAGTGTTCATTATTCGGTCGGTACGAAATCAATTTTAAGAAAGATAAACCACAATCAAAATATTTTAAGAATTTGTGGCAGTTTATTTGGTGCTCTCTTTGACATGCCATACATGACAAAGACTGCTACACTTCCTCAAATACGACACGCAACATCAAACCCAACAAGCTAAACAGGAATAGAAACAGATCAACCGAGCAAATCAAACCCGGATCAAACGAACTGCCGATAACTAAGCTCAGAGAAGAAGCTGCCAACAATTTATCAACCGAACCGTTCATGTTGTGTGTCACCGAGATCATGTCATCGTGTGAGTAATTTGCCTCCTCGATGGCTCCATTACACTGTATCCATGCCGTTCCCTTCTGTGACTGTTGCGAATTAAACATGGGAGGAGAGAAAAGAAATGATGCAACATTATGATCACAAGATGCTCATGAGAAATTGCCTTTCACATCTGAAACGCAGGTTGGAAAAAGTCTAGTAGTCCCATCATAAACATTAGAATCCTTTATAATACTAAAAAGATCAATGGTGTACATCTTCTTTCTAAAGTTCTCGAACCTCGTACCCAAATCATCGTACGAGAATTAGATGTGTTTCCACCTGACATAAATTACTTCCGACGCTGTATAACCCCACACCAAAGCCGCTAATGGTAAGATATTGTGTCACAAGCTTAAACATCATTATCGTCTCTGCGTAATTGCACTATTATACATCATTATGCGTCCAGCTCTGCATCCCTACGGCTGCAACTCCGCAAACTCATCGGACATGCGAGAGAGCACCGGGATAAAATTAATAGCAACGTGATTAAATGCTTGCAAAGCGTGGAATAGGAATTGATCAAACCGCCGTATCTGCAAACGGCAAAGCAATCGAACAAAGTGGAGCAAAGGTTGTAGGATCTCCCTCGCCAGGCCCGGAAGATTCCTTCTGGTTCCCATATAAATATCGCCTGCTGACTGCTCAGGGTAGCTTCCCCTGCCAGAGCGGAATGAAGATACACGAGAAACATTCGCAAATGTATGTATGTAATGCGTATGTTCCCACCTCGTTTCGATCGAACATTCACATTCGTCCCAAAGGGACGGTACGAGAAAAGCGCGATCACTTCGCGATCAACAGCAAGAGAGAGTAGCGTGCCGATTTTGTCTGGCTTGGAAGTGCTTCCTTTTCCTTTTGCTCGATTTTCCTACTGCTTGCATGAAGACCGATCGCCATAAATTAATCTCACTCGAAATGTATTACGCTAATGACGCGACATTCTAATGTAACCGACCCGGAGGGGATCCTTCCGCAAACAACCACCCGACTGTCGCTGGTGATACCATCAGACACTCAGACTACATCGTATCGTTGCCTTCACACCTGCAACTTCCTAGTGGTGGATTGTGCTGTGAGATGTTATAAATAATTTTCCAATATTACATACCAACGTCATCGGTTGATTAGCCGCCACTACCAGACAGAATGGAAGCAGTCGCGGTTGCCTTCAGGTTCACAAGATACAATCCCAAATTTGACTCATGGTCGGCAAACCCGAAACTTTACTCGTGGAATTAATCATTACCACGTTGGAACACCGGTTTGGAACGATTCGCCAGATTCCCGCGCTTTCAAACTCTTTCAAGCAATTTTTCAACTTTCAAGCAATTTTTCTGTTTCTATTGCTTATGAACTGTTTGTTCATGTATGTGTAAACAATGAAATAGAATAATTGGTAAAAGATTTTTATAGTCCCCCCCCATAGGGTTCGAAGCTACCCTGAAACGTTTCACGCACATCAAAGGGTGGTTCGGTCATGCGATGTGACAAATTAAATGTCAACATGGTTTGTTTACATTTACGTTTTAATAAATATCGGCGGTTTAAAGCGGAAATTTAAAAGCAACAGAGTGTATTACTTATGAAAATTTATTGCGTGCCACAAATTACGAGAGGTATTTTATTTTCAAATTGCATGCTCAATTAACGCGGCTTGTGGTGAAATTAAAGTGACTCGTTTTTAACGCATGTAATGCATTTTCTTTCAGCATTGGGTGTAGCAATGTGTTTTATATCCGAGCACGGTCAAACCGAGAAAACCTGCTTGCGCAAAATGACTTGGCTAATGTTTATGCTAACATATCAGGAAGAGATATAGCTTCAGGTCACCGGCTGTTAGCCAACGCTCGACGACGGGATGCTGCTGAATCTGTGAAAAAATTAAACTGAAAAGTTCTGCGTGAAGGATCCTAGCGGTTGATGGTCACCAGACCAGCACCGATCGATCGATCGCTATTGTACTGTAGAAATGCCCCTACCGCGATATCCGATGAGCCGGAAATAAGCCTTTGGAGTTCTTTAACGGATCCGTTCCGCTACAAGCCACATTCGTTTGGACAAATTAAGGTAAGTTGACACGGATAAGAGCTTTAGCCAAATTTTCCTTGGATCCGGTGAAGTTTACGTATAACGTTTTATTTTTTTAAATTTCGACGCACTAAACAGACACAGCACGCAGTTGTTTCAAAGAGAATGCATTGCGAATGAAGACAAGTGCGGCGGAAAATCGTCGCAGTTCTAACAATGCAGGACGACCATAATCAACTGTAGTCGGCTAACACTTTTGTAAGTTCAGTACATGGCCGTTCGATTTGAGATGCCAAAACCGAATTATAACAAGTTTCGATGCTCATTTTCAGTGGAGGAAGCAAACATCATCAACAAACACCACCAGAACATTGAGATTTGCTAATATACCGTCCATGAAGCGCTCAAATGGCTGGGTTGCGTCGCACAATCCAAATTGTATCATCGTGAATTCGAAAATCCTGAACGGAGTAATACCGGCAACCTTGAAATGGACACTTTCTTCGACCGGAACGAAGTGGTATGTAAATCATGGGTATTTGCAACGGGTCTCGAGTTATTTTTAAGCGTTTTCCAGCGATTGGTGGACCAGTGGTTTCAATGTGATGCAGCCTGATGATGTGGCCTAGCATTGGAAATTATTTACTTACCGTAATTCGATTACACACTTCCAGGTTAACGGATGATTCAGGCTTGGTTCAAATCTTGCCTGTTTCATATTACGCATGCACAGGGGACATATACACAGAGTAACACTTATTTATACTCTATATGAAGACAGGTCTTTTCGCTTTAGATCGGTCCTCCGATGGCCGACAGGCATCTTATAGCTTGCGTCGGTGTTCCGCCATTTCGCATTGCTCAAAAAAACAGTTGCTGTTTGCTCCAAAAAGAAAACAAACTCGCAAAAAACATTTAATACTCCTTTACTGTAGGAAACTGATGAAAAACTGTACGCTTGGTTGAAAAATCTTAGAAGGTGTTTTAAAAATTAGAAGTCATAATTGCACACTAATGGAAGAAAAAGTGATCGCAGTAGTGGTACAATGGTTCACGAAATTGAAGGATGTTTATTATTAGCGTAGTACTTGTTTTACTTTTTTTCTCTAAGTGTTCCAAAGCTACAATCTTACTGCTTTATGTTAGCACTAATCTCTTTCGACAATTACAGGTATTACAAATTACAAATATTACATGGCGTAACATCACATTTTTCCTGAAGTGTACCGAGTATCGATCTAGCCATTTGATGAGCATAAGGATGTATCAGGGAAGTATCAAAATTGGTCTTGTCCTTAGGAGTGTAAATCAAAGTCAAAGGAAAAAAGGTAAGGAAACACGATTACTCGTTCGGAATGTTGAATAATACTAATTCTTTATTCATGGTTATACGTAGCCACGCGGGTGCGATGCAGGTTTAGCTGCGTCGATACTACTGATACGCTGATGGAGAAGAGCGGTCTCGAGCTTAATCCGATACGATGTACTGGTGCTGCAGATCTTCAACTTGATCTCGATTTCATCTCCATTATTACTTCGTTTATGAATGTCGAAGTATAGCTTTAAAACGGTAGGAAGCTGCTGCTATGTATTTATAGCGTGTAATGTGTTTAAACTATCAGCTACTGTTTGTCTGTAATGTATTGTATTGTATGGACTGTCTTTCCTTGGGATGAAGTTAATAATTAAGCTAAATCTTTAATTGCATTATCAAAAGACAATTTGTAACATGATAATTTGATTTGACCGTTTTTTACCATTTAAATGTTAATTTAACAATATTTGAATATATATTTAGCTTGTAGCTATCACTCTCGTGGCTTTGGTACAATGAAATTATTTTTGATACAATCCATAATTCGAATTTGCATTTTACATCCGAAATATTCTAAACTCACGCAATCTTCCATACCATCCTTGATGTAAATTTTTAATCAAAGAGCATGTGCAGAATACTATGCAGAGTATAATTTTGCAAATAACATTCATGATGACATGCATTGTAGCCCTGGGTATTCCATCCTTTAGTACTGTCTGGTATGGGAAACATTGTTAGATTTTAAGGATTGAATGAATTAATTTCAAACTCTACCGCTACATATGGTCCGTCATCGAATAATATGTCTGATATCTCTGGATTGTGCAAATATTGTTATATAAGCGTTTTTTTCTTCATATATCGTCTTGGTTGATAGTGTCACTTATCCGCCCAGTTACCTTGCTCTCTATCGATTGATAGTACATCGGAAATGCTGCGTCCGCGTGCGTGCTTACATACGTCTACTTTATGGGGATAGCAAACTAGTTCATATGATATGATATGATAGGATTGCAAAATTCTCATACTAGGACTGGTAGTTTCAAACGAACAGTATTGTATTAGGGTGTGCCAACAGGGCAAGCTAGGATCGGTTGTAATATGTTCAATTAGACTATGAAACTATGACAAAATATGAGAAGAAAATAAATTAAAAAAAACATAAATTATTTCCCTTAATTTTCTGAACTAATGTCGCATCCCCAACCATAGGCCCGGCGGAGTTATAGATCTTTACTTTCAAATGTGATAGGTGAATCTCGTCGCTAGTTGTTCTTTGCTGCATATAATATATTCCGCAAGATGGAGTACTCAGATGTAATGTTGTGTTTTCAATATTTTATTACGCTTTTTTACGAAAAGCTACGAACAGCTGAAAGGCATTCCCATTGACAAGTGGTATTATCTTAAGCTTAATTCTTCCTATTGATAAACGCTATGTACCGTAAAAAAACCCGTTTTGGATAGACACAGCCCGCGTACTGCGGACGTCCACAATTTAAATACCTGGATGTTCAGTTTTTGTTTTGCCAACGCATGGAAATTCGTACCTCGTCAACCGATGAATGCTCTCGCGGAGAACACACGTGAGTGCTTGGTTGCATAACGCATCCAACAACAAGGTGTGGTACCGCTCCTTAATAGGATCAATACGCATCCGATTCGATGTTCGATTCGAACCAGATACCGCCTTTTGGAATTGTACGCTACCGGAATTGCTGTGCTGCTAACTTCTTGTTATCTGTAAGTATTTTTTAATTTTCAAATAAAAAACAACTTAAGGGAAATATACACGGTCCGTTGAATTTAATGATAACTGTGAAAATATATACAATTTGCGTTATTGGTCTACATTATAAGTACCTGCATAGCTATATGGCCTGGACGTCTTTCTAAAAGTAAAAAAGAATCTTCACAAGTAGGTAGGATTAAAATTTAAAAGTGTTGATAAACAAACAGATAAGACCATGGTACTTGTTTGAATATGTGTTGCAACCTGTGGAACTATTGAACTGTGATTGAAGCCTGTAAAGAGCAGATAAATAGAAAAAGTACAAAAATAAAATCGTTTTCCCCCGATCCTGTTAGTATATGATGGCCGGTAGCACACATCATATTCCAGCCAGCACCACGAGGAGGTAGGATACGGAGTTCCAAGATAGCGGATGTATTACATGTAAACGCTAAGGCATATAGAATACATTCGCTCTTGGCATTAGCTAGCCACCTTGAAGATAGTTGATGTATTAAAAATGTTTACGGAAGAGTAAATGAACAATTGATGGAAAACTTACCCATGTTCCTGTGTGACCGACGGTTGGATGGATGAGCACATTATCTGAAGAGAAATAGAAACATACAAATTACAAACATCTCTCTGGCATTCGGTAATCAGATAATCGGCATTAACAGAAAACTTACCCAAAGTCCTGGACAGCTTTGATTGCGCGCAACACACTCAGGAAGCCGTTCTGGTTCCGCCGCTTCATTTGGTACTCCCGTAGGTACGCGATAAGGGCTCCTCGGTTGGTGCCCTTAGATCTTAAAAAGGGCTTTACCCAACGCCACAGGTTTTCGATATTTTGTGTGTGCACAAAGCCATCGTCCGGATCCACGAAATTTTCGGAGTGATTGACCGCTACGTGAACATATCCGTACTGTTCGATGCCGTTGTAGGCCCTCCAACCATCAGTCACTAACGTTGTTCCCGGAGCCACATGCTGCACAATGATGCCATGCAATGTGCCAGCATCCCGTTGCTGCACCAGCTCCAGAAACACTTCCCGTGTCTCGCGGCAGATACCGCCGACCAACCAGACTTGGTTGCCTTCCGCGAAGCGTCCGCGGTTATACTTCCGCTTGGTGACGACAGATTCGTCAATCTCGACGGTCATTCCATCGCCACCAATTGGAGCCTGGTTAGTTTCGATGTATTCCGCGGATACTGCTCGAAGTATAGCGTACCATTTCGATATGGCACTTTTGCCGGCACTGCACTCCAATGCTGCGTCCGTCCGCTTCGCATCCCGCGACCACTCGAAGGTTATTTCTATCAGCTTCGATAGGGGTAGATGCGAGTTCTTGAATATACTGTCCGTACGGACAGTACACTCCCACCCGGTACAGCTGGTCGTCGGCTTGCATATCCATTTATACGAATTAGCTTTTTTGGTCGCTTTCATCTTCATGCGCCGGTTACACTTGTTGCACATTTGCTCCGACGGCAATATACCGGCTTCCTGCAACAATAGCACCAAACGCTGCTCATCCTCGGTGATTTTCTTCAATTCACTCAAACTTCGCACTGCACCCAAAGTTTCCATCGTTTTAGCTTCAAACTCGCTTGTTGGAAAATCTCGGTCTCGATCCGATATTGGTGTATGTAACTACTAATTTGCGCGCCAATTGGGTACAGTGGGTACATTGGGTTTCATTGATGGTAGGTGTGCCCATCGTCTTCATTGTATTCCAACGGACAAATGTCATGCCTTCTTGCTTTGCCAATTGGCGCGCAAACTAGTAGTTAGAGGCCGTTCAATTATTACGTAACGCAAAAATGTCCCAAATCTTCATCATCGGAACCCAAACATATATCCTCCTGATCCTTGATCGTAATCACCTTCTTTTTACTTTTATTTACGTCGTGTTTGGACACTGACGACGATTCTAACAACCGATCCTTTGTGGAATAAATTTGGTTACGGTTCAGCAAAACTTGTGAAGCAAAATATATTTCGCAAATTTTACAAACTCTGCTTTGTAACGCCTTTTGTAATGAAGGGCAATATAGGTCATATGGCAGCTCTTTGTATGATGGAAGAGATTTAGGTAGGATCTTTGCAGTGTTAATCGAGCTATTAAGGAAGAGTGAAACAAACGATCCACTCGTTTTGGACAAACTTGGGTACTCGGCTTTAATCCCATCTGCAGTTTGATTGATGCGAATCGGAGCAGACATAAATTGCGTTGGCATTATATCGAAATAGCTGCTTCTGGGTGTGCTGCAACATTTGCGATTTGAACATTTCACTATCTGCTGAAAGTACTGTGAAGTGCGTACATGTGCTGAACACCATTCTGCATCACAGCTAAGTATGGAATCAAACGATAACTCGGAGGAACTTGGGTCAATATAATCCGAAACTACGGGGAATCCATCGAATGTTATATCGTTCCATATTTCTGTAGCCGTTTCACCTGCATAAAATTCTTTCGAAAAGAATTAAAATTCTTTTTCTCTAATTCCAAATCAATAGTTCGAAGTCTTTCATCATGATGCGTTCCGTAATGATCATGAGGTAGAACAAGGCCTGACAATTCTCGAGACAATGGCGCCAATCTTCTTTCCAAATACAAATTCAAACAATAATGATATGAAATGAAGAATCTGAGACTAAATTTATAGAGGAATTTATACTTAGTGTATAATGTATAAAGGTGCGAATACAAATCACACAACTAAAATAGACCCAACCAGTGAGGTCGAAACTCTGCAGCAGTGGCAATGATGAATGACGAAAAATAGAATCATCAATAATTTAGCCATCTGAACAACTTATTCTATGTTACGTAATATAAATTGAACCCCCCCCCCCCCCCCCCTCCCCCAATGTAACAAACCGTAACGTTTGAAGGAACCCCCTCCCCCTCCTAACAGCGTTTCGTAATAATTGAATGAACCCTTACATACACCAATATCGGATCGAGACCGAGATTTTCCAACAAGCGAGTTTGAAGCTAAAACGATGGAAACTTTGGGTGCAGTGCGAAGTTTGAGTGAATTGAAGAAAATCACCGAGGATGAGCAGCGTTTGGTGCTATTGTTGCAGGAAGCCGGTATATTGCCGTCGGAGCAAATGTGCAACAAGTGTAACCGGCGCATGAAGATGAAAGCGACCAAAAAAGCTAATTCGTATAAATGGATATGCAAGCCGACGACCAGCTGTACCGGGTGGGAGTGTACTGTCCGTACGGACAGTATATTCAAGAACTCGCATCTACCCCTATCGAAGCTGATAGAAATAACCTTCGAGTGGTCGCGGGATGCGAAGCGGACGGACGCAGCATTGGAGTGCAGTGCCGGCAAAAGTGCCATATCGAAATGGTACGCTATACTTCGAGCAGTATCCGCGGAATACATCGAAACTAACCAGGCTCCAATTGGTGGCGATGGAATGACCGTCGAGATTGACGAATCTGTCGTCACCAAGCGGAAGTATAACCGCGGACGCTTCGCGGAAGGCAACCAAGTCTGGTTGGTCGGCGGTATCTGCCGCGAGACACGGGAAGTGTTTCTGGAGCTGGTGCAGCAACGGGATGCTGGCACATTGCATGGCATCATTGTGCAGCATGTGGCTCCGGGAACAACGTTAGTGACTGATGGTTGGAGGGCCTACAACGGCATCGAACAGTACGGATATGTTCACGTAGCGGTCAATCACTCCGAAAATTTCGTGGATCCGGACGATGGCTTTGTGCACACACAAAATATCGAAAACCTGTGGCGTTGGGTAAAGCCCTTTTTAAGATCTAAGGGCACCAACCGAGGAGCCCTTATCGCGTACCTACGGGAGTACCAAATGAAGCGGCGGAACCAGAACGGCTTCCTGAGTGTGTTGCGCGCAATCAAAGCTGTCCAGGACTTTGGGTAAGTTTTCTGTTAATGCCGATTATCTGATTACCGAATGCCAGAGAGATGTTTGTAATTTGTATGTTTCTATTTCTCTTCAGATAATGTGCTCATCCATCCAACCGTCGGTCACACAGGAACATGGGTAAGTTTTCCATCAATTGTTCATTTACTCTTCCGTAAACATTTTTAATACATCAACTATCTTCAAGGTGGCTAGCTAATGCCAAGAGCGAATGTATTCTATATGCCTTAGCGTTTACATGTAATACATCCGCTATCTTGGAACTCCGTATCCTACCTCCTCGTGGTGCTGGCTGGAATATGATGTGTGCTACCGGCCATCATATACTAACAGGATCGGGGGAAAACGATTTTATTTTTGTACTTTTTCTATTTATCTGCTCTTTACAGGCTTCAATCACAGTTCAATAGTTCCACAGGTTGCAACACATATTCAAACAAGTACCATGGTCTTATCTGTTTGTTTATCAACACTTTTAAATTTTAATCCTACCTACTTGTGAAGATTCTTTTTTACTTTTAGAAAGACGTCCAGGCCATATAGCTATGCAGGTACTTATAATGTAGACCAATAACGCAAATTGTATATATTTTCACAGTTATCATTAAATTCAACGGACCGTGTATATTTCCCTTAAGTTGTTTTTTATTTGAAAATTAAAAAATACTTACAGATAACAAGAAGTTAGCAGCACAGCAATTCCGGTAGCGTACAATTCCAAAAGGCGGTATCTGGTTCGAATCGAACATCGAATCGGATGCGTATTGATCCTATTAAGGAGCGGTACCACACCTTGTTGTTGGATGCGTTATGCAACCAAGCACTCACGTGTGTTCTCCGCGAGAGCATTCATCGGTTGACGAGGTACGAATTTCCATGCGTTGGCAAAACAAAAACTGAACATCCAGGTATTTAAATTGTGGACGTCCGCAGTACGCGGGCTGTGTCTATCCAAAACGGGTTTTTTTACGGTACATAGCGTTTATCAATAGGAAGAATTAAGCTTAAGATAATACCACTTGTCAATGGGAATGCCTTTCAGCTGTTCGTAGCTTTTCGTAAAAAAGCGTAATAAAATATTGAAAACACAACATTACATCTGAGTACTCCATCTTGCGGAATATATTATATGCAGCAAAGAACAACTAGCGACGAGATTCACCTATCACATTTGAAAGTAAAGATCTATAACTCCGCCGGGCCTATGGTTGGGGATGCGACATTAGTTCAGAAAATTAAGGGAAATAATTTATGTTTTTTTTAATTTATTTTCTTCTCATATTTTGTCATAGTTTCATAGTCTAATTGAACATATTACAACCGATCCTAGCTTGCCCTGTTGGCACACCCTAATACAATACTGTTCGTTTGAAACTACCAGTCCTAGTATGAGAATTTTGCAATCCTATCATATCATATCATATGAACTAGTTTGCTATCCCCATAAAGTAGACGTATGTAAGCACGCACGCGGACGCAGCATTTCCGATGTACTATCAATCGATAGAGAGCAAGGTAACTGGGCGGATAAGTGACACTATCAACCAAGACGATATATGAAGAAAAAAACGCTTATATAACAATATTTGCACAATCCAGAGATATCAGACATATTATTCGATGACGGACCATATGTAGCGGTAGAGTTTGAAATTAATTCATTCAATCCTTAAAATCTAACAATGTTTCCCATACCAGACAGTACTAAAGGATGGAATACCCAGGGCTACAATGCATGTCATCATGAATGTTATTTGCAAAATTATACTCTGCATAGTATTCTGCACATGCTCTTTGATTAAAAATTTACATCAAGGATGGTATGGAAGATTGCGTGAGTTTAGAATATTTCGGATGTAAAATGCAAATTCGAATTATGGATTGTATCAAAAATAATTTCATTGTACCAAAGCCACGAGAGTGATAGCTACAAGCTAAATATATATTCAAATATTGTTAAATTAACATTTAAATGGTAAAAAACGGTCAAATCAAATTATCATGTTACAAATTGTCTTTTGATAATGCAATTAAAGATTTAGCTTAATTATTAACTTCATCCCAAGGAAAGACAGTCCATACAATACAATACATTACAGACAAACAGTAGCTGATAGTTTAAACACATTACACGCTATAAATACATAGCAGCAGCTTCCTACCGTTTTAAAGCTATACTTCGACATTCATAAACGAAGTAATAATGGAGATGAAATCGAGATCAAGTTGAAGATCTGCAGCACCAGTACATCGTATCGGATTAAGCTCGAGACCGCTCTTCTCCATCAGCGTATCAGTAGTATCGACGCAGCTAAACCTGCATCGCACCCGCGTGGCTACGTATAACCATGAATAAAGAATTAGTATTATTCAACATTCCGAACGAGTAATCGTGTTTCCTTACCTTTTTTCCTTTGACTTTGATTTACACTCCTAAGGACAAGACCAATTTTGATACTTCCCTGATACATCCTTATGCTCATCAAATGGCTAGATCGATACTCGGTACACTTCAGGAAAAATGTGATGTTACGCCATGTAATATTTGTAATTTGTAATACCTGTAATTGTCGAAAGAGATTAGTGCTAACATAAAGCAGTAAGATTGTAGCTTTGGAACACTTAGAGAAAAAAAGTAAAACAAGTACTACGCTAATAATAAACATCCTTCAATTTCGTGAACCATTGTACCACTACTGCGATCACTTTTTCTTCCATTAGTGTGCAATTATGACTTCTAATTTTTAAAACACCTTCTAAGATTTTTCAACCAAGCGTACAGTTTTTCATCAGTTTCCTACAGTAAAGGAGTATTAAATGTTTTTTGCGAGTTTGTTTTCTTTTTGGAGCAAACAGCAACTGTTTTTTTGAGCAATGCGAAATGGCGGAACACCGACGCAAGCTATAAGATGCCTGTCGGCCATCGGAGGACCGATCTAAAGCGAAAAGACCTGTCTTCATATAGAGTATAAATAAGTGTTACTCTGTGTATATGTCCCCTGTGCATGCGTAATATGAAACAGGCAAGATTTGAACCAAGCCTGAATCATCCGTTAACCTGGAAGTGTGTAATCGAATTACGGTAAGTAAATAATTTCCAATGCTAGGCCACATCATCAGGCTGCATCACATTGAAACCACTGGTCCACCAATCGCTGGAAAACGCTTAAAAATAACTCGAGACCCGTTGCAAATACCCATGATTTACATACCACTTCGTTCCGGTCGAAGAAAGTGTCCATTTCAAGGTTGCCGGTATTACTCCGTTCAGGATTTTCGAATTCACGATGATACAATTTGGATTGTGCGACGCAACCCAGCCATTTGAGCGCTTCATGGACGGTATATTAGCAAATCTCAATGTTCTGGTGGTGTTTGTTGATGATGTTTGCTTCCTCCACTGAAAATGAGCATCGAAACTTGTTATAATTCGGTTTTGGCATCTCAAATCGAACGGCCATGTACTGAACTTACAAAAGTGTTAGCCGACTACAGTTGATTATGGTCGTCCTGCATTGTTAGAACTGCGAAGATTTTCCGCCGCACTTGTCTTTATTCGCAATGCATTCTCTTTGAAACAACTGCGTGCTGTGTCTGTTTAGTGCGTCGAAATTTAAAAAAATAAAACGTTATACGTAAACTTCACCGGATGCAAGGAAAATTTGGCTAAAGCTCTTATCCGTGTTAACTTACCTTAATTTGTCCAAACGAATATGGCTTGTAGCGGAACGGATCCGTTAAAGAACTCCAAAGGCTTATTTCCGGCTCATCGGATATCGCGGTAGGGGCATTTCTAGAGCAGTACAATAGCGATCGATCGATCGGTGCTGGTCTGGTGACCATCAACCGCTAGGATCCTTCACGCAGAACTTTTCAGTTTAATTTCTTCACAGATTCAGCAGCATCCCGTCGTCGAGCGTTGGCTAACAGCCGGTGACCTGAAGCTATATCTCTTCCTGATATGTTAGCATAAACATTAGCCAAGTCATTTTGCGCAAGCAGGTTTTCTCGGTTTGACCGTGCTCGGATATAAAACACATTGCTACACCCAATGCTGAAAGAAAATGCATTACATGCGTTAAAAACGAGTCACTTATTTTCACCACAAGCCGCGTTAATTGAGCATGCAATTTTAAAATAAAATACCTCTCGTAATTTGTGGCACGCAATAAATTTGCATAAGTAATACACTCTGTTGCTTTTAAATTTCCGCTTTAAACCGCCGATATTTATTAAAACGTAAATGTAAACAAACCATGTTGACATTTAATTTGTCACATCGCATGACCGAACCACCCTTTGATGTGCGTGAAACGTTTCAGGGTAGCTTCGAACCCTATGGGGGGGGACTATAAAAATCTTTTACCGAATAATTCGTATTGTATTGGAGGACTTCGCAATTACATTTATTTCAATTATTTCTGGCAAAAAGAGATGCTCCAATTGTTGAAAAATTTCCTCCCAATCCCAACTGTCAAATCCGAACTGTCGGCCAAATTGACGCTGTCAAAATATACGGTACGGTCCGACCTGTTTCCTTACCGAACTTATGTTTGAGCGCCAATTCATGTAAATCCTTGTTGTGTTGTTTTCTGCATCTCCACGAAAATGAACGATAGCTGTAAGTGTTAAATTTGTTGAGTTTATCTAATTTATCTGCTAACCGTACAATGTTTCTTACCTTCCGGATCGTTTTTACTCTCAGTTGGTGCAGGTGGTTTTAACACGACCACATCCGGTGGTTCCGAGAACAAAGCAGAAGGCGTCCTGCCGCTCGTCATTCAGCAAGTCCTGGAATCGGCAGACGACGGTATAACTTTATTCGGACACCAATATGCGATGATTACGGTTGTCGCAATCACACGGAACGTCGAATATTCATCAACCAAAGTCACATACCAGCTGGAAGATCATACAGGTAGGTACAGGCAATGAGTTCAAGGTGGATAGAAGATCGGACCCTTGTTATATCCATCCCTTTCTTCTTGATACAGGCCAAATTGATGCACACTTCTGGTTGGAAGATGATGGTGCTGCCAACACTCCGAACATTGCGCCACATTCATACGCTCGCGTCGTTGGTTCCGTCCGTAATCAGGGTGGTTCGAAGGCGATCATGATCTTCAAGATAGATCAGGTCAACTCCCCGAACGAAGTTACCACGCATCTGCTAGAGGTATTGCACTCCCGGTACAAGGGAGAGGAGAACAGTAAGCGCAAGACGGAACCTGGCTTCGATACGAACGCTAATGCCACCTCGAACGGTGGATTCATGGAATCGGATTCGGTTGGTGCCTCGTTGGGTTTGAACGGGAAGCAGTTGGCGGTGTACAAGGCAATTAAAAGTCACGTCTCTGATATCGGTATCAGTCGCAAGGAATTACAAGCTAAATTTTCTCACATCAATCCTTCCGAGATGCAGTAAGTGTTATGATTATTCCATCTATGGCTCGGTGGCAGCTTTAATCGATCGATCTTTTTATTTCCAGGAGCATAATTGACCACATGGGGAATGAAGGAATGATATACACCACAGTCGATACGGAACATTTCTTTTGCGTTGACGCATAAAGCGCACTTGTTTTTACGCGTCTACTCATTCATCTTTCTCATTCCCATCACTGATATAATAAAGATTGAATTATTACTCTCTTAAGCAAATCGTGGTGCTATTACACCCACAATACTTCTGTAGTATTCGCTGTCTTGGCTGGAGGAGTCCTCCCAATCGCTCACGGTCAAGCGAAGTTGTCTGCAGATCCAATTTCACGCTTCCATGTAGACGACCTAAATCCACTAAATCCGAAATACTACGTGGAAGCAAATGGAAATGTCCTAGTCCTTCAGAGCTTAGCTAATGGAAAGCTTCCAGTTATTTATCTATTCTTTAAATATTAATTTCAGTCTTCCTTTTAAAACCCCTGCATAAGGTGGGCTATTCAATGGCACAGCTGTCATTATCGACGCCCTATCGTGCGCCCACTATGAACCGGTGCGATAAATGTCACAACAAACGCATCTCAGTTTTTCATTGGACAAGATTTGTTTGGGTTTCTTCTGCTATCGCTGTGAAGGTTGCCTCAACGTTATCCAAGAAATTCTTATGTAGAATGTAGCAATAACAATTCCACCAGAGTGGAGTAGCTGCAACTTTTCATCTCAACGAATCTGAAACGTCACTAAATCATCCACGATGGTCCTAGCCGCGATAGCCGACTTCATATACGAGTTTTACAGTTTCCTGCACAGCGTAGTTACATTTATATCCTATATCGGCTATTTGGTGTACTACATCATCTGCAAAGCAGCATGGGTCATGCAGAATGTAACGATTTTCGCGCGAATCGTCTACGAAGACAATCACCACTTCATCCAGGATTCAAAAGCATTCATCGTTGGAACATCCGACTTCTTCATCGCCAACATCGGGAAGGTTTACAATGCCGTCAAATTCATCGGTACGGCGGTTTATGATGGAACGGTCGCAGCTGTGTCGCTATTGAAATTGATCGTTTTGTCTGCTAAACAAAGCATAGTGCTGTTCGGAGATGCCGTATGTTTGCTGATCACCGCACCGTATCAACTGCTGCTATTTTGCTATAGCCTACTGTGCGATGTACACTTGTTTTTCCAAAATGATGGACTGTTCCAGATGATGCGCTTCATTAGCAATGAACTTGTGGTATCAGCCGTTATAGTGGTGGTATTGGCAGTGCTCATCTACCAGCACGCTGACACCGAACAGGTGAAACTGGTGTACAATTTTATGAAGGAAAAGGTTCGCACTGGTGTCGAATTTATGTACAAAGCGCTCGAAACGGTATTGCTTGCGAGACGAGCCAGACGAGTTGAAACAGTGCGCGATAGAACGCCAACCCCATCGACGGTTGGAATTTGCATCATATGCCAAGAAAATGAACGCACCGTTGCCTTTATTCCCTGTGAACATCTCTGCGTATGTAAAGTATGTGCCAGAATCTTAATTTACTACGATCCCAAGTGTCCGCTGTGCCGTTCCTACATCTATGAAAGGCTGGAGGTTTACGTCTAGTGTAAGAAGGTGAAACATACGTGCATAAGAGTAGTATGTATAGATGAAAATATATTCGTAAAGTTAAAGAGAATTCAAAATGACATTAAAGTAAGGTTAGACATTGTGTAAGCATTTTGTCGTATACCGGAATAAGAGCCAAATGAATATTTAAAAGATTTCATCATTTTCATTTCCACAGGGCGGAAACTGAAAATATTTCGAAACAGACTTTTCTTTCTGTATCTCATACCGAACCGAAAATCATACGATCAGCCGTCCAAAAACCGCACTAAGAATAGATACGTATTGACTTCTCATTTACTAACAAATTTCATACGATTTTCCTTCCTTGGTAACAAGCTGTATAAAACATCATCGTTCCCCTACTCTACAAATTACAAAGCTTTGAGCTTTTGCTCAAACACGGACATCCGCATCCGGTCGCACAAACGTCGTGCCTTTCGAACCATATCCGCATATGCTCCGTGTGACCACCGTGGCCACAGTGGAGACAAGCGTTAGCCGCACCCCTTACGGGCAACCGGCACAGGCTGCAATACAGCACCGGTTTCTTACAGGACGCACAGGCCGGTGCACCGACCCGACAGCAGTTTAAGCATTCCGTCACAAACTCTACGCAACGGGGCGTATCGACGTAGTTCGAAAGGTATTTCAGCACCTTGGCCCGCTGCACCAGTAAACCCCAACGGTACAACATTTCCGCGTAGCTGCGCTTGAAGTTATCGTACAGATAGCGATTGCTATCGCCCAGCAAACTTTTGTTGATGTCACCGCCGAACCCGACCGACGCGCTTGGACCGAGTCGTATGTCGTCCAGCGAATCGGACCACGAGTTGCTGCGCAGATGCTTGAGCTGCTGGGCCAATATCCAGCCCTGGTTGGAAGACGGATCCACCGGCAGTATCGTGTGGTAAGGTGATCCGCTAGGCTGCCATCAGAAGCAAGGAACGCAAAAAGAATGGGAACAAAACAAATGTACAGATATTATTAAACGATTCGGAGCGGGAAAAGTAACAAATGCCGAAATAATCGTTCACAGACATGAAGGAACGAAAATGCCAACAGCATTTCCAACACACGTACAGAATACACAAATGGGGGACAAGCGCACAACGCACAGCTAGCTTTCCCAGGCGGTACATCCAGAACCAATGGTATCTGTACAGGTCGTAAATCGCAGGTTCTAGCGCAAGAGTGAACCTGTAAGTCCGGGTTTATTTTATGTACATACAATGTGGTTAGCGGCATTCCAATATGAGCGATGACCACTATGGCGCGATGGGCGCAAGCGCAAGCTGCAGGATGCTTTGCTGGGAATAGGGAATATGGAATAAAGGACCCTCCCAAAAGAAGGAAGCCATATACACAGGACATAATATAACTGGGGAATAACATAAAGCACATAGAAGTAACAGAAAGGTACAAAAAACGAAACAACGATTCATTTCAACAATCGGGAGTAGAAGCGGAACGAAAATAGAAAAGCACATCCATCCGACATCACGTGTTTCCTTCTTCCAGTCCCACACATACACACATCAGACGTACATATACACAAACGCGCACTCGGGCGGGAATGGCTGGCACACACAGGACACGTGGGCTTCAACGTTAGAAGCATTTAGTTAAAACGAGGCAAAAGGTAAATTTGTTTCAGTTTTTGGGGGTGCGAAAGGGAATTTTGGGGGGAAAGTTTTGTTTTGCTTTTTGGCGTTTGATAACAATCACATCCGGAATTGTAGAATTATACCTGGATTTACCTTAATTTTTCGATGACCGCTAAGTAAGTGCTATAATGAGTTGAAGGGGAAAGAAACAATTAAAAAGCTAACGGAAGAATGTCTACCGCTTACTCAGGCTGATACTCCCCCTTTCTCCCTTCCCTCTCTGTTTTCCCACAATCTACCCACCGAAGAATCCAGAACCAAATGGATACTACCAGAAGCGGATGGGAAAAGGAAGGAATGGAACGAAGGAACGGAACGGTTTGTAGGACTGTTGAAAATGCGTGTGAGAGCTCTCAATTCGATGAATTCATTAGTTAGTATATCTTTTTTCTGTTTAAAACCTTAATTTTGAAATGCTTTTATAGAAAAATAAGTTAGTTAAATGTTTTCCTTTTCTCTATTTAAAACAAATAACAAACCAATGAATGCAAATAATGAAAAATCGGGCAGGGAATAACCCACACCGGACGATCCGGTTAGCTGATGCTATAATGAGTTATCAATTAGACCCGCGGAATCCATAACATGCGCCATAAACTCATGGTTTGGAAGAGCTAATCGTACGAGTGCAGTACGGTAATAATCACTAACATCTATCTTGGATTTTGCTTGGTTTCATAGCATTTCTTCCGAGCCAAGCGAATGAAATTCGATTAGGAATGGGCTTTCTTATTTCTTTTGGTGGAATGGATTCACTTACACTTTGGTTAATTGATTTGCTGCTCGAACTGGAACTCATCGAAAGCTCCAGCGCCGATGGACAGTGCCGACCGAACGCGCAGCAAAGCATTGCTGCCGTCTGCACATCGTGTATGCGTGCAAAGTGATGAATCCTAAGAAAATATAGCGCAAATCGTTAGTAAGATCCCAAAGATACCTTTATAAGCTACCTTTGCTCTTACAGTGACTCGAGAAGACTCTTAGCGAATGGGTTCTGTGCACACAGCATGTCGTCATCAGTTTCGAACTCCGTGCTCGGCTGAGCGATCATTTCAGCGAGGGACCAACACTGTACCAGATCCGGGCGACCGTATTTTTCTGCTGCCGCACGATTATGGCGACACATTTCGGCCACATTCGTCGTGCTGATGATGTAGTTCTCGGCTAGCTCACGGCTAACGTACAGTATCTTCGACACGTCGTACACGTGCACGGGAGACACGTTGATTTTAACCGACGATCCTCGATGTCGAGAAGATTTCTAAAGGCAAACAGAAAAAAACGATCCTAAGCCCGCGTTTATGCGCACGATGAGATGTCCAAAAAACTTTACCCTATCCGGTAGATAAAACGAAGATGTACTAGGATCTCGATGAGCATAAAGAATCGGTTGCGAACCCATAACATTGCCCAGATAACCACCGCTCAATGCGGAAAGTGCTCTCGGAGTGGTATTTTGTTGCTTCAAGCTAATGCGCTTCGTATTTAGTGGCCGTGAGAACGTCACGAGAATTCCCACCTGACTAAACCTAACCCCAGAGGTTTTAGGAAATGGCACACAAGCATCATGCAGTGCACTGCTCAGTGCACCTTCCAATCGGGGTGACTGTAACCGCAGATGACGATCGCCATTATTGAACGATTTCTTCAGCTGATTCACCAGCGCACGTAAACACTGCTCGAGACACGTACGGCCCTTCTTCACCCGCTGACTAGCAGTGGTCCGAAGAACCTTCATCAGCGTCACCGAAAGTGCGTCGTCCAGTGACGTTCCTTGGCAGTAGTGGAACTCCGGCACGGTGCCATTGTTTGGGTAGAGGGCCGGGAAGTTTACCTGCAACATTATCACGTACCCATTCACGGAGATTCGTACCGTAGCGGTACGCTTGATGGGATCCAACACCTCAATGTCGATATGCGGAATGTTTGGATTTAGCAGTGAAAATTCGTGCTGCAACGAAACCGACGGTTGCTTTTCGCGCATCGGACTCTTCGGGCAGCCCGACATGGCAAACTTGCCACCTGGAGGAAGCCCAACACTACCAGCGTTGCTGCCGCCCTCCTCGATCATAAATCCGTCGTCATCGTCCGGCGGGTAGCGTTCGCACAACTTCCGAACTTCCTCGTCGATGCGCCATATCCGTATGGTTTGATCGCGCGACCACGTAATCAGTTCCGGATCGTGTATGTTCTTACGGCCCCAGGCAAAGTCTAGCACCACGTCCGTATGCCCGACCAACGCGCAAATGGGTGCGTCCTGCTTGGAGTTATTCCACATCAGGAGACTGTTCTCGCCGCGTCCCTGCTGCGGAACGCTGGTCGTGACCAAACCGTCCGCGAACGGGGTATATCGGGCCCGCCACACTGGACAGGACGTCGTGATGATTTTCTCCGCCCGGCGCGGGTTATTAATGTCGAAGTACTTCACCGTACCGTCCTGGCTAGCGGTGGACAGGCTCGTCTCGTGATCGTGGCTCCAGTTGATACCGTGGATACGCGACAGGTGTGCCGTGATGTACTGTATCGGACACGAACCTTTGCGCTGGTCCCAGATGCGCAGGTCGCCATCGTGGGCCGTGGCGACCAGGTTCCCCGAGACCCGATTAAAACCCACCTGACTGGCACCGGACATACAGACCGCACTCAGCGACAGTACAGGCTTCCGGGGGTCCCGCAGATCCCACAGATGCGTGAACGTGTCGATCGAGCAACTGGCCAGAAGGTGCGGCACCTTCGAGTGCCAATCGATGTCCGTTATCATTCGGGTGTGCGCTCGAAGCGAGTGCTGCAGGGTTGGCTCGCCGGACCGCCACGTGACGACCTCGATCTGCTGGCAGGTTGCGATCGCACAGTACTCCTGACTGTTCTGGCAGATGGCCCATTCGGCCGCCGTTACTTCATATTTCGAGTGGCGCTGGAACTTTCGCAAACCGCAATCAATCGTATCATCCATCCGTGGATTACTGGCGTCCGTCGCTTCATAGTCACGCAACGACTGCAGGGCGAGCAAACGCCGACCTGCCAACAGTATCCACGATCCGGTCCAATCGACGGACATTACGTTTGCTTGCAGATCTCGGTACTCCCGTACCCAGGAACTTTTGCGCTGCAGACACAATGGTTCACTACCGACGGCACCCGCCCCACCAACACCGATCAAACCGGACAAACTTCCCCCGACTCTGGATTCGTTAAACGAAGACATTTTCTTTTATTTACACAACCTTTACTAAACTCATTTTCGTAGTGAAAAGCACAAAATTATCTCTACTTGTTGGGGTATTGTTTATATTTTTATCGATGATTGGATGACAGCAATGACATTTCTTTGGACAATTGGAGCTACAACGCAGTGTGGTGTAGCAGTTTGTATTGCTTTGATGGACACATAAATTTAGTTTTATCCTATAATTACGGCTAACACGGCTAACATATTGACTAATGTTTCATTATTCAAATTATATTATCCTCATTTACTGATCTCTGAGCTTCCGTGAGCTTTTTTTATGTCGTATGTCAAAATCCATACATTTTCAGAATACGCCGCGTTTTAAGCTCGAGCGATTACCGCTGCCTAAGCAAGCGTACTGACAGCTTTCTTTTTTCAACCAAAAGCAAACACGTGAAAAGGTGCCGGGAGGACGATTATTTTGGAATCGCAATTGTTATTAAGTGATTTTAACCAGCTTGCGCGAAGATTCATCATGCCCCGCAAGGCGCAAGGCGGATATGCGACCAGGCGCAAGGTTCCGTATAGTGGAAAACAGAAGAAACAACAATTGCTAGCGAAAAAACAAGCCAAAAGTAAACTAATGCTCGCACGGCGAAGGTTCTAGATGCGTGGTGCGCTAGTGGCATTAATTGATTTGTTTTATTTCTTTATCCTGCCAGGCAGCACATCGCACAATTTAATCAGAAATCTTAACGATGAAGAATCGAGCGATATCAGCGAGGACAGTGATATGGCGAGAACGTTTGGTCAAAATATCGAAAAGATCAATATGCAACCGATGAAGGATCCACGCAGCAAAACAAACCGGTACGTGCTGCAGTTTCATCGGGAAACTCCCAAGGAGTTGCGCGAACTGAAGGAAGAAGCCCGGAAGGGGTTAGTTTATCGCAGCGAGCAGGAAATGGAGTTGGGCGATAATTATTTCCAGCAGTATGACTTTCCCACACGGCCCAAATGGTGCTACGAGATGTCCAAGGAACAGCTGGATGGCAATGAACATCGCTACTTCTTTGTAAGTTTGATTAAACGGGGTTTAGAGTATCTATTTCAAAAAAATGGATTTTTTTTTTGCAGAAATACGTTACAAAGTTGGAGAAAGATCATTACGATGATATGAAGTCCTTAAGCTTCTGTGAGTTGAATCTTGAAACGTGGCGACAGCTGTGGCGCGTACTGGAGTTGTCGGACATAGTTTTAATCATTGTGGATGCTCGTTTCCCTGTACGTACATCGTTGCAACCCTAGTGTTTATTAATGGAACCGAAACGAATCAATTAACGTTTTATTTTATTTCCCCTTTCTAGACACTAATGTTTCCTCCTTCGCTGTACAAGTACGTCACGGAGGAGCTTGGCAAAGGTATGATATTAATCATCAACAAGATTGACCTGGTGGAAGCCGAAGCAGTGCTCGCCTGGAAGCAATACTTCGAACAAAAGTATCCTCACATCAAAGTGGTGCTGTTCACGTCCTATCCTTCGTACAATCTTCGCGGTAAGCAGGAAAACAAGCATGGGCTAAAAATCCGTCGCCGTCGTGGGCGTATGCGAATGGCGGCGGAAGGAGCACAACAGATCTACGACGTTTGCCGCAAATACGTTGGAGATGAGGTAGATTTGGGTTCTTGGGAGCAAAAGATTCTTGAGGAACGTAACGCTCCCATGGACGTGGACGTGGACGAAGATGAGAAGCTAGTTTCGGAGCGAACGCACGAGGAGGAGAAGGATTTCACATTTGAAGAGCATGTAAAATTTAATAACGGTGTGCTGACGATCGGATGCGTCGGTTTTCCGAACGTTGGTAAATCATCTCTGCTGAATGCCGTCATGGGTCGGAAGGTGGTAAGCGTAAGTCGTACGCCGGGCCACACGAAACACTTTCAAACGATATTTCTAACCAACACCGTACGTCTGTGCGATTGTCCGGGTTTGGTGTTTCCTTCCTCGACCCCGCGTCGTTTGCAAGTCCTAATGGGAAGTTACCCGATCGCTCAACTGCGTGAACCGTACGGTTCGATACGGTTTCTTTCCGAACGGCTCGATTTGGTACAGCTTCTCTCGCTGAAGCATCCGGAAAGCGATAATGACGATTGGTCACCGATCGATATTTGTGACGCATGGGCAATCAAACGCGGATTCCTAACGGCGAAAGCGGCCCGACCCGACACGTACCGAGCGGCAAACAGTATTCTCCGGATGGCACTGGAAGGCAGAATCACGCTTTCCCTTAAACCTATCGGCTTTCACCAGGAGAAAGAGAAACTGTCCACCGATCCGGGCCTGTTGAGGGTGAAAGAAATTCAAGCAATCGTCGAGAATGATGGCCACGATGATGAGGACGATTGTTTTTCGGACACGGATACGGAAGATGTGGCCGGTGTGAGCAATGATGGTGATAATGAGGAGGATGAAGACCCCAACAGCACACTTTCACCACCGGGAAGCTCACGGTCAGTGAATCCGTTCGAACTACTCGGCAGTCCGGAGTAAGAATGAACAGAGAATGAAGATAAATGTTTGATATTGTGTAAATCGTGTTTTACATCATACTGGTCCGCTTTTAATAAATATGTTGAAGTTGCCTACATTTTGTTTTCTTTCCGTGCCTGAATATAATAATTTGGAGCTCTTACATAGTGGTTGGGGCTTTTCAATTCAAACTCCTTTGTGGCACTACGCGACACGTTTGCTTGGAGTTTCAATGCGCTTCACGTTGAATGTCGTTTTTCTGCATTTTATTCACCTTCAACCAAACATTTCAAAATTTTGAACTTAAATTTCAATCATTTCTGCTCCTTTTTCGCTCGATCTTCGAATTTACACCAGCGCCAAACTTGCCTGGCCAAAACAAACTATGGGAGTTGCTTTTGGTCAAAACTCATCCAACAGTTTGTCAAACCTGTCAAAGGATGTAGGCTGGGAAATTTATTTTGTGTTGTTAATTCCACAACTTATTGCCAATCCCAAGAGACGTGTAGTGCCCGATTCCACCATCGAAACTCCGCGTCATCTTCCCCTATTGAAAATGTGCATTGTTCGACGGTAATAGTTTAGTGACGAGCGATCGTGTATCACGGCTAAATTTGTTCAGCTGAACGAAACCCCGTCCCGTATGTGCTGACGTCGAAGTTTCGCAACGCGTTTGTTGTGTGCACGAAGGCCACGCAGTTTAAAGCTTTTGTGTTTTGCGTTCTTTTTTCGTTTGTGCCCGGGATTACCAGCCAAAAAACGCGTGTCGTCATCTTCCCAAATGGTTGGCATTCGACGGCAGCAGCAGCAACACAAACCACGTAAACTACTGCTGCCCACAACACTTCGAATGCAGTCGTGCATCGTGCAGAAGGTTGGATAGCACAGAAAGAAAAGGGGAGGAGGTGGACGTACGTCCAACCAGCCTCATCGTAAAAACATAGTGTGCCGTGTCTTTGCTGTGATCTTCTCTTCCGTTATTCCGAAGTGTTAAAGCTATTTCGTGTATCGGAAAATCGTGCATCTCCCCTATGTAGTTATCATATTCGCCTTGCCTGTCCTGTTGTTTTGTGGCCCAAGTCTCCGAGTGTTTTGTTTCGAAAGTGAAATCAGTGATAAAATTTATGCATGTCGTACCCGACTTGAACCACAAGCGGAAGCGTTGCGATCTAAAATATACGCGCCATAGCAACAACAGCCTGTGGAAGCGTGTTCCTTCAGTTAGCTGCGCTGCACATACCCGGGGATTCAATGAATAGTTCCGCCGTGATCCTGGGGCAGGCGGCTGACCCAGGAACGGGCCTTGCCGGGGAGGGTAATACCGAATGGCAGACGTTACATTGCAGCAAAGATGCGCTGACGGATTTGTTCGGCTGGTTCCTGCAGGGCATACTGGCCACTCTCGCCTTTACCTGCCTTATCGGTGAGTAGCAGTTACGGCGCCTCATTAAAGCTTTACCGTTTGCTAATTGGATTATTTGTGAAAGAGAGCAACAGCGCTGGGTACAGCTTACCCGGGGCATGGTGCGAGCGGTCTATAGGACAGGTGTCAGGAAAGAAAACCATGACAGGTGAAATGGTGAAACTATTGGCACGAAGGAGGAGCAGTAGGCTTTGCAACAACGCACGTACGAAAGGATCCGATCTATTATGATGTACTCTTTGTCCGTTTCTTTGTTGTTTGTAGACCATAAACGTATGTCAAACCACCCCAGGAATGCTTCTTTATCAGTATTTGAATAAGTTATTACCATCCAGGTGTACGGGTTCATGAAAATCAAGAAAATCCAATAATAGCTACCTGAGAGCTCCAAAGTTGTAGTACCATACAAGAAGAAGATAACAATTTAGTTACTGATCTGAACATTATTCAGACATTGGAAGTGTTTTGCATGGAAAAATCAACTTTGAAGAATAAAAAAAACTGTATAAAGAAAACTCGGCAAAACTGAAGCTTCGATGGACCAGAGAATCTCACTTGCTGTTAAAGATATTACTGAAAAGGAATTGAAACTGAAAACTAAAGAAGCTGAATTTGGTACAGTAGAGATATGGTACTTCGACGGAAATCACCTCCCTTTGCATGCTTGATCAAACTAAACATTACATATTATTTCAAGTGCGTGAGAAAAAATAGCGACCTCCCACCGCGCAACATCCATTCCCACTCACCCAGTACTTTACCTAGTCAGATGTACGATAAGCGCACCGTTCTCGACCGATTAGGCAATCTGTTGCACTGTTGTTGTGTTAGCTCGTTAATGTTGTAATGAGGCAGAAGGTTCGAGAGAAGATTGCAGAAATCTTATTATGTAGCTTTTTGACCAGACGTCTCGGATGTTAGATTAAAAATAAATGAGTGCTTTTATGAAACATTTGCTTGTTTAGAACATACTACCTACAGGGATATCGAGTAGAAAAATGAGATCATTAAGTGTACCGGTATAATTCTGAGTATATATTTTGTAGCTATAAGAATTTTCTAAAAATCAGGACTCCTATGAGGATTCTTGGATCTACAAAGAATTAGCGACTGTTGAGACTAGACACTTCATAATAACTGCAGATTCATGTGAATGACTCTGCTCAAAAGATGCATTAACTACAACACTCGTTTTAAATGTTTTGCAAATATAGCGCCGAAATGATTTAACCAATCTTTTCCTTAATCCACAGCTAAACGTTTCTGCGAACCTCAGTACAATCGACGCTCATGGGAGACCTGGTGGTACGACACATCCAAGCAGGGTATCGGTGCCTTGGTGATCCACATGGCCAACGTTTACTTGGCCCCATTATTTCAAGGAGACCCCTGTACCTGGTATGTGTTCCTGTTTTTGAGCGTCAACAACAATCGAGAACTACGTTTACTAATGTGTTTTGTCTTTTCTTACTTAATTCTCCCCCATCATATAGGTACATTATCAACTTCCTGTTGGACTCCACGATCGGGTTGTTCATTATTTACATCGGCATTAAAACCTGTCAGTATTTGGCGCGGAAAAAGAAATGGGATGCCATCAATTTCGGTGAATATGGTGAGTTGTATAAAATATTGGAACAAGTTATGACGAACAAGAACATCAAAGTGGGCAAAACGTGGCTTATGACGCCGACCAATAGGCTTGAAAAGCCGGTGTAACATAATTAAACCATGCCTGCCACAGACGAGTTGTCTAGCATATGCCCATAAGCAGGCCACAAGCCAATATAGGTCTCGATCTCGCACACCACTGCAAGGGAATCGATGGATCGATCGTTCATGAAGCGATCGACATACGATGTGTTCGTAAAAAACCCTCTTAATTACACACAGAAGCAGCAGCTAGGAGGTGGTTGCGGTTGAAGTGTGTGTGCAAAACCTAACCCACCCGCCTTCCGTCATCGAACTGCAACGCTGCAAACAGCTGTGAGGGAAAGATGCATAGCCTATTGGCGGTTGTATGATTATGAAATAGAAAGTGGTCAGCTGTGTTTTCTTCTCTCTGTTGGTTAAGTTCACGAAAAAGCTTGCGAGGGAATTGATGCGGTGAAAAAACAAACCCCGTAATGGCACAAAGATGTATGTTACACTGGTGGCCTAAAGCGGTACTGTGCTGAAGGCGGCATATGAATCAACGCTAACGCCGTACTCATTTGATTACGCTATACAGGCTCGGAGATAGGCTGTAGGGTGCAGCAAGCTTGGCAAACAGCTTTATAATACTTATATACGGTTCATGTTCGAAATCAGGCAGAAGTAATCGTGAAATGAGCTCACATGGGCATATTATCGAAGCGTTAAAACGATAAACAGTAGGCAAACAGAACAAAAAGCCGATATCAATAGGCACTAGTACAAAGTCTCTAATGTACCCACGTTGGGTTACAAAAATTCATCTTTTAATCGAATCCATCGTTTCGATATTCAAACACTCTTGTTGTCGGTTAACCGATTGCACCTATCTAACGACCGTTATCGCCGGGCATTCCTCATCCTGCTGTTGCAGCTTATCTGAATTCACCGCATCACAGTAACACTTAAAAGGCACGTTGATACGCGGCGGGTTGATAAGGGCATGCAATAGCATTGTTTATATCACGGGTGGTGGCGCGGACCACGATGACGCAGACACTATTTACATTGGCTACCTGGCTACCAGGATTGGAGTGGTTGGTTCAAGCTATCTGCCGGTGGTTCATAGGTCTGTCGTATATCAATGTTAGCTTACGGGTTTCTCCCGTTTCGTAATTCGAAAAAGGAAATCAACGTGTTGGCATATCCTGCCCGAAAAGCTGTTAAGTGAAATACCACTGCCTCCAAATAACATTTAAATTTCCACAAAACGAGCACATTTGAATATTATTGTATTTTTGAAGCAATTTTACCCACCATAAGTGAAACAAATATCAACTAAAAACATCGACATGACGAAAGTACAAGGTTTAATGTACGCATGACTGTAGCAGAGGCATGAAAAAAAGAAGGAAATATGCATTTTGCCAGCAGATTCAAAGGTTCCACCGAGACTTGAACTCGGATCGTTGGATTCAGAGTCCAAAGTGCTAACCATTACACCATGGAACCAAGCTGGGAGCAGGTCGCATTTGACGAAACAAGAATATGTAATGCAAATTGCGTGCATTTAGGCGCCATCAATTATAGGGGCAAAATGAATCCGTCAAATCTTTATCCATCACAGCATTGAGTTTACTAATCGAGATAACGTTTTGTTTCCTCTTTCAGGTGCCCCAAAATCTTGGTTTTATCAAACGTGTATCTACGTGTGCCTGATGGTGGTCGTTAAGCTCATAACGACCCTAATCATTCAGCTCGACGTTTGGGACAACGTGAAAAACTTTGTTTTATCTCCGTTCAAAGATCCACGAATAGAGCTAGCCGTCGTGATGCTTGTTATACCGTTCTTTGTCAATGTAAGTGGTTTTGGGTTTGAACAGTTTGATCAAGTCTCGTTTATAAAATGTATGCTCTCGTTGTAGATTCTTATCTTTTGGGTAACAGATAACTTCCTGATGAGACACACGCGCAAAAAGCGCAATACGGCGGCCAGCAGCTCCCATCACGCTCATGGTCGCGAGCACAGTTTACTACAAAAAGTAAGGGGCCATTTTCAGCAAAAAACTAACGAACTCTAATCGCCATCTCTTGACGTTGTGACGTATAACGTTCAAGTAGCATAGCTAGGATTTGTATGTGTGTTGTGTGTGGTTTTTCTTATGTTTTGTTTTTCCTTTCGTACGGTTCCCGCCAGTTCCCGCCAGTAGAATAGTAAGGTTTAATAAGATGCAACTTTTGTCTTTCAAGCTTATCGGTGCTTAGTATTATATATTGTTATGATGAACCTTTTGTCGTATGGAATTCTAGAGATACCACTCACAGAAAAGACCATTATTCCACACTTAACGATGTTATGATATTAGATTTGTTGGGAATTTTAGTGCCTTAGCTAGCTGTTAAGCCAATCAATTGCTCAATCATTTGATTTCGTAAACGAATTTAAACAAGTTTCGATTACGATTCGACGAATTTAGTACACCCACCATGCAACGAAGATAGTGAGAGAACCAGTGCACAGGGCAAAGTATCAAACAGTACATGTTCGATGTTGTTGATATTGCATAGTAGCGACTTCACCACTGGCTGTAGTATATCACCGCAAAATGATCTAGACTTCTAGACGAGGTTAGAAACATTCATTCCCTACGCCTATGTCCTTGGTAGAGTGCATAGCAGGGGTTTTAGTTTTATTCGAATCTCCTTCCCATCCAATACACAATCCACCCGGAATCATTCCCTCCATCCAGTAAATAAATGCGCCCGCTCTTAAACATTTTGTCGCTTTCGCCAAACAAACAAAACCCGAGTAACCGAGCTCTCTGACATGAAACCCCATCATCTTTTTGCAGGTAAAATACAAAATGATACACAAAACCAAACCAAATGACTCAGAATCTGATACTCTTTTGTCAGGCGATGAAGAAATTTTAAGCTTCAGTCCGCCCAACGGTGGTGGCGGTGGTGGTGGTGGACATGGTATTGCCAGTAACCGATCGGTAATGGGACGCCACTATCACCACACCCACCCGACTGCTTTCCACCATCATCAACATCATCACGCATATCTGCAGACGACGTCGATCGCGGACGGATCGTCCACAATGCAGCCAACGGGGGGTGGCGGAGGTGGTGGAGGAACATCCTCCCTGCTAACCCCGCTAGATATGGACACGGCAATTATACTGACCTCCACGCGGACATCACCCGGTCCCACCAACCGGCAAAGCACAGTACAGCAGCGCACCAGTGTCATTAACATTTAAAAACGAAACACCTATATTCACATATCGTACTGTGTACTAATACAAAGGTAGCAATATGTTTCCAACGAGCCGTAGAAAATGGTAAAAGGACAAATGGTCACAATGAACAGTGTTTCATAAATCCTTTCCAATCACGTCGTTACTAGGAAGATTGCCACATTAGGACCGTTTTCCTGTGTTCCAACAAAACGTACCTTGAAGCAACGCATTCAAACTAGAAAGTCTGAACAATTAACATAAATGAACCCCCCCAACTGATAAGGCATCCCAAAGAAGCCAGCAGATCAGCAGTTGTTTAATGTTACTGAATCAAGAAGGTGCAATGGAAATGCTTTGAGATTTGCGCGAATGGTGTTTGGTGCAGTTCGGAACTGCCGCCACGTTCAGCTGTTGTTGATTGTTGTTTACCGATTGAAAAGACAGATGAGGATCCTGCAGATAATAGTGCTTTGTTGATCCAACCAGAATGGCACGCATATCCAGGCGTGGAGCGTGGAGAAAATTGTGATAAAGAGTGTAAGGAACACAAGTTTCACAAACTCGTCCAACCGCCTTTGCAGCAAAAGGAACTGAGGGTTTTAATGCAACTGCCAGTGAACCTGTGCCAGCAGTGTGTGATGTACGCGTTGAGAAGGTTTCGTAGCAGTATAAAACAATTTGCTCACATGATATTCGATGAATGAGAAATCTATACTATAGCCTAAGTCACTGGGCTGATGATGAAGTGTCCAGAGGGATGGAGAGAATCAGTTTAAATGCTTCCATTTCCGTAAGAAGATAAAAAAAAAGCAACGTAAACCTCCGATGAGAACTGAAAAAAGACATAATTCGTATTGTAGTGAGTGGATGCAGTCGATACAATTTTGTGATGACTACACAATTGGTAATGAATGAAACAAGAAAGAGGCACGCAATGAAAGAAGCTAGCGATGGGACAGGAAGCGATTAAAAGTAACAGAAAAAAAATTTCGTCACGTCTTTTAAAGAATTAAGTACGCCACAATGAGAAGTAGCAAACGAGCAATAGGAGCAGGAAATCAAGGCAACGAAATATGACCATAAGGTGAGAAGAACTTACTGTTAGAACTGGGAGGTAGCAGCAGTGCAGTTGCGTTTTACCTTAGCTGGCCCTGCTGGTCATTAAAAAAAATATATATATATATATACATATACACACACACGCGCGCGCTACTATTAATGTTCTATTTTATACATAATTATACAACGAGTAGCAATTAAGGTGAAAGCGGACGAAAACTATAGGCTACATATTATGTATACAATCAGAAATCGAAACAAAAAAAAAGCAACGAATTGGACCGGAAAGGCATAATGTTTGGCGTGTTTATTCCCTTCTCAAGCACGAGATGACACGTCGCTTGCCCACAGTGGATGGAAAATAAAGGAAGCTAGTGAATTTTTATACGCAAGAACGGTGAACCGCTACGAAATTAGCATCATAACAGCGGCCTAGTCGCATCCTCCCACCGTATTTGTGATCCGAAAGTATTTTGCTAGTTAATTATAATTTCATAACGGTTTTTCGTTGGGTTATTTTTTCCGTTTTTTTGTTTGCTTTTTTTTTGCAAACAACCCGTAATCAGTTCAACAGAGTTTGCGATCGCGATCGAAAAAGGAAATACGATCAGAACCATTTTCAGATCGTGTCTATAGTGAAAGGAGAAAGCCGTTCTCTTTGGCGAGGGAATGGCCGGATGAGGATGAAACTCAACATACATTCGAGTTTATTGTTTTGTAGTGGCTCGTGGTGATAGGACGTACTTTTCTTGAGCGAGTAGCTATGGTTGGAAGTAGTGTTTTCGTTAATTACGAACGCCACAATGGTTTAGAGTGTGCCAAAAGAAATGGTAAAAACGGTTCGATACACTCGTCTAACGTTGATGCTAATGTTTGTATTCAAATCCCGAATGAACTGGAGCTCTCGGATGAAACAAAGTGAGTACTCGTTTTCTGTTTTAATTTTATTCCCATTGCGCTAAACGAAGGATGACAAAATTTTCCTTAAGCAAACATAAAAAAACTATTTCAGAAGCGGCAATACTTGCCGCTCAGTTTTCTTTACCAGCTCTCCACGTTAGGAACTTTGTGTTGAAGTTCAGTGTGTAACATTTAGCTTCGTTTAAACGATCCAAATACAGTTCTTTTTGGGCGTGAGGCAAAGTATAGCGCGTAAAGGGTAAAAAGAATAATTTCATACGGGGATTCTTGAATGACGGGAAGATCACAGTATCATTCTCGCATTACGATCAACAGACACAAATTCCTCCAGTGACAAAGTAACAAACATGGGAACACAATACATGAGGACGGAAGACACCATATTAAAAGCATGTGTGTACCATTTTATCCAAATGCCTTGGGTGCAGATATTAAAACGGCACTGGGGAATTTTGGCCAACTGCTGCGTGAAATTGTTGCGTCCGTAAGTGAAGAGTTAGGAGACTAATACGGATGCGATGTTATTATATTTATTTTGGAAATAATTGCAATAATGTTATTTACTCTGCACATTTAAACAAACCGAAATCATCCTTAATTTGTTTGCAATCACTGAAGGTCATCGGGATATAATGGGTCAGGTAATTTTCTAGGCTTTTTTGTGTCTAATTCCACAACATGATTCACCCCACGTACGGTGTGTGAATGCTTAGTGTGACTCACAGTAAATGCTCCCCCTTCTCCGGTCTTGTGTCTCCACGTGGGCATCGATCGTGTCTCTCAATCTCGCTCACGCTCTTTCCATCGTACGATCAAACGATCTTCAAGTAGCAAGACTTCGACCCATAGCGGTACCGCGTGAGGGATCTCGCCGATGCACAGCAAATGCTGTCCGTCCCAAACCATCACAACTCACGTTCGAAGAATGGAAGATTTGTGCGATAGCGAAAGCGGGCACCCCGCTCCAATAACCACCACAACCCACAACCGAAATCCGCATAAAGTCGTCCGGAAATGAGCCGGAGAGACCGGTTGAAATGAGTTGGATGATGGTTGTGTTGTGTGTCTATATGCGTGTTAGTGTGGAAGTTCGTAGATGCGGGGAGTTCTCTAACAACTTGGCGGGTACTTGGTGAAAACCTGTTGGGTCTTCTTCATTCAGCGCTCAGCCAACGGCCACGTCGGTTGTGCGTCAGTAGTGTCGATCTGTGCCTCCAGCCGTGGCTGTGTGTCGCCTCCAGGGGAAGAAGGTATATTGCCGCTTATTCTGGCGTGTTGTGTACGAAATAAGGGGGTACGAACGCTGTACCCGTGCTTCCAAACCCTGATAAGTGCATTAGCGGGCGGTGTCGGTGTCTTGTTTATCGGCGGAACAAAAAATCAATCGAGTATAAGTGACAAGCAAATAACAAGCTCCAACCCATGTTCCAACACATTTCAATCACGTTCATGTTCGCGTACAACCATCAGTGAAATGTTTCCCAAAGCAAACCAAAGTGGAGTGGAAGTTGTTGGTGATCTGTCCCGAATTAACAACCTATAAAAGAAGTTCTTCCCCCTTTTCTGTGGATGATGCCTGCAGTAAATAGATGCAGAACCATCTTTATAACAATAATAATGTGAAACGGGGTCCGATAACGGTGCTTCGGGATGTGAAGCGTAGGGGAAGAAAAAAAAACAGCGCCACAACCGCGAGATTTCACGGCGCAACAACAACCTGTTCTTGGCGATTTATTTCTACGTCATGCGCTCCACCTTCAGCATGTTGGAGGGTTTCCACTTTCATCGTGAAACAGTTCTGACCGAGGGAACGATCATCTCCTTGTGGTGTGGGGTTTGAATTCATGTCACGCGATCTTGCAGGACGTTGAAAGAATCAACAATGCCTGCGAAGCTGAGTGATCTGCGTCTGGCAACGTGGCATTCAGTTTATTCCTCAGAATGCCGGGTGACCTTGAAGAGTGGGACGAATTAGACAAAAAAGGTTGTTAAGTAAAGAGAAACCTGGAAACACGTTGTACAAGTACAAGGATCTCTCTAACCTTTAGTAAATGGTGACAGCTTGCCAACACGCTTACGTAAAAACCAACCACGTCCAC
Organism: Anopheles marshallii; assembly: GCF_943734725.1. NCBI lineage: Eukaryota > Metazoa > Arthropoda > Insecta > Diptera > Culicidae > Anopheles > Anopheles marshallii. The sequence goes on along the minus strand of NC_071327.1, from coordinate 30,388,345 downwards.
GCTATCATGGCATAATTTGACCTAAAAATTCAAATGTCACACCGCTGTATGCAAGTGTCTCTGTTGCGGATGAATACCTTCAACCCGGAATGGCTTTAGGAAACATTTACATAAAGATCCATTCCTCTCCATTGGAATGTTGTTTTTTATGTTTTCTTGAGATAGTCAAATTATTTAATTAACGCTATCTTACCAACACTATCAACAAAGAACACTTCCTACATTAGCGTAGGAAAATAATTTGCTAGACATAATGGAAGACTATTAGATGGCAACATCACATGATCGATTGCTTTGTGCGGTAAGCTAATGAGTCAATATCACGAAGGTCTTTCAGTGAACTAACGCTACAGTTTACCTTGTCTGAAAATAAGCCACGAGCGTCGGCTGTTCATGCATTTCTCGCGCGATGCATCAACCTTGACTTTGAGCACACAAAAAGGGCATAGGTATGGTGCAAGTTAGATGAAACAATTTCCACTATGCAGAGTAGTAACATCATTTCCATCATCACAAAGAATGTTATCTTCAACATCTTGCGCAAGGTGAAGTTCACTACTCTTACGCAATCGACGGCTACGTCCGGTGGAACAGACAAAAGCGTACGCACACAAACGGAAATCAGTAGCAAGTTCATTGACAACCAGGTTCACTGGACGAAGCGCGTATCCAATTCTGAAACCTGTTTGTTCATCTTACATTTCTCCCGCTTGATGGAGCTCAAAAACGGTATGTTTGCGGTGATGATTAGTACTCATCCATATTGCAGGGTTAACATTCTATGGACACATGTAATGGAGTTGCGCATAAAGCAGAATTACGTCAGATACAATCCCAGACAAAGAGTTCAGAAATTATACTATTAGACTTCACGAGAGATGCCTCAACAAGGTTTAGTTAGATTTGAGGTCTATTCGCCGCACAAAACAAGTGTTCGAACATCACAACATTGGGTTATTTGTAACCGTGAGCTTTGATGTCTATGATCATTGTTGGCTCGAATAATGCTTTATTTGTTATTGAATAGTCCACCACCACTTGTTGAATGGTGAATTGAAATAGCTTCAAATTCGTGTTCTCTGCTTGAAGGACATTAAGTACAAACCGTTTTATATATTTTATATATACAGAACACAGAACTTTAAGCTAATTAAATGGGGATGCCATTTTATTTCGAGAAATGAATTCCAAAAAGGCATCTTATTATATTAACTTCAACATCCTTTCTGACCTACAATGAATGTTAAATAACGAAAAAGTAATTTAATAATGAAACGAATAAATCACTACTCACCTGAGAGTGTATTTTCTCTAATAAGTCTGTGTAAATGTTTTGATTAAAACCTTGCTATAGCAATGACATCAAATATATGTATTTAACATTTGGCTTTCCCGTTCATTTTTTAGCTCCACTGTTATCGACATGACGGGTGAACAGAAGGGAACGGTCCTGGTAACCGGTGGTGCCGGATACATCGGTTCCCACACGGTCGTATCACTGCTCGAGGCTGGCTATGGTGTAGTAGCGCTGGACAACTTCACCAACTCCGTCAACTCTTCCAAGAATGAATCTGTCGCGTTGAAGCGCGTTGAAGAGATCACCGGCAAGAAGGTGCACTTCTACCGATGCGATCTGCTCGACAAGGATGCGCTCGAACGCATCTTCAAGGCGCATCGTATCGATTCGGTTATTCATTTTGCCGCGTTGAAAGCGGTCGGTGAATCGATGACCAATCCGTTGCTTTATTACAAAAACAATATGATCGGCATGATCAACTTGCTCGAGGTCATGGACAGTCTCGGTATTTACAAGATGGTCTTCTCGAGCTCTTGCACGGTGTATGGCGAACCGGAACGGTTACCGATAACCGAGGAAAATCCCACCGGCAACGTGACGAACGTTTACGGACGCACGAAGTACTTTATCGAGGAAATGCTTAAAGATGCGGTACGGGCCGATTCGAAGTGGAACATTATTGCGCTGCGCTACTTTAATCCGGTTGGTGCACACAAATCCGGACGCATCGGGGAAGATCCGACGAAGCAGTTTACAAACCTAATGCCGTACATTAGCCAGGTAGCGATCGGAAAGAAGGATGTGCTGACCATCTTCGGGAATGATTATGATACACCGGACGGTACGGGTGTACGAGACTATGTGCATGTCATGGATTTGGCCACCGGACATGTGGCAGCATTACATAAACTGGACAAAGAACACCTTGGCTTAAAGGTATGATGTTTGGAAGCTGAAAAGAGAACAGAAAAACTGATTCGGTTTATTTTTTTCCTGCTTTAGATGTACAATCTCGGTACTGGAAAAGGAATTTCCGTCATGGAGCTCATACAAACCTTCGAACGAGTGAACAAGGTCAAAATCCCGTACGTAATTCAGGAACGGCGAGCTGGCGATATATCATCCATGTATGCTAATGCAACGCTCGCCGAACGAGAGCTCGGATGGAAAGCGGTGCATAGCGTCGATGAGATGTGTAAGTAAACCCCGAACGGTGTAGACTTAGCCCATTCAACTTCATACCATGTGTCATTCGTTCATCCCTTTCAGGTGAAGATTTTTGGCGATGGCAAACCATGAACCCGAACGGCTACAAAACGGAGCAAGCTAATGGTCACCATTAACGTGGACGTGTGTGCTGGTGCTCCCAATTGACAGTTTTATCATATATTTATTCAAATGCAACGCAACCGTCCGTCTTTCAATCTTCGTCTTCAATGGCCAGTTCGTATAGGCGTTTGTTTTGCAATTTTAACACTTCCATTCCGTACGAGGTGCAGCCCGAATAGAGGCTGCGTGCGAATAGCTCTAAGCAGGTGGCCTGTTGCGGTAAATATTTCGATGTGAATAAATCTGAAATGAAATGCCGGAGTGGTCGCTATAATGTGAACAGTTCAATTGTTGAAATTATTACGACTAATATATTCAATCATTTACCATGAAGCGGTGGTTTGTGTGAATGTATTGCACTTGGTACCGAGTAAAGGAACCGTTCGCGAGGAAATGTTTTGGCCATGGCTGAATCGGCCGGCAAACCGATAAAGATACGCTCGTATGGTTGTTTCTGGTGCGGTTCATTAAATTTGCAAACCGGTGCGCCTGAGGTGGTAATCTTTATCCAGTACCAGCAAGCTACTAATTCTACTCCCCATTTGGAGAAAAAATCTGTCGACACCGCCTCAATATGGGAAGGTGCATTGGTGCACCAGACAACCACTAAAGTGTTCTGGTGCAGATGTCTTTCCAAGGGGATCGCTTTTATGTCCTCATTTGTGAGCATTCGGTAGCTAGCTTTACTGTTAACAGCTTTCACACGTCTAATGTATTTGTTCCACCACGGAGGATCGAGAACGATTAGATCAAATGTTTCGTTCTGCTCGATGTATTCCGCGAATCTGTCGACAGAGGAATTGATGAACGATACTCGGGGAGGTATCAGATACTGTTCACCATCCATCTCGGTGACAATGGTACAATCCGTTGTGTTTTGCCCCCGAAAACGTTTTTCACCATCGTAATTGGTTGAGCTGTTGAACTGATCCACAAATTCAAGAGCTTGCTTGTTGTTTGTGTTTAATTGATTTGCATTTCTTTTCAGTTTATGTTGAACAGAAGAATGATTTTCGAAAACCTGTAGAAATATTAAATTTTTAGCTAAATGAAATACACTTAATCGCCATCAAACACTTACCCTTTGAGTTATTTCGTCAAAAGTTCCGATCGTTTTCATACGTTTTCGTTTTTTAGCACTCCGGTTTTCATCGTTCTTCGTCTCCTCACGATGATCGTACGGAACGTTTATGTTGAAGAGCGTTTTATTGAAAGACGCCTTTTTTATGTTTTCATTCATAAAATTATGATTGTAGATCTTTTCCACACTTTGTGCATGATTCAAAAGGTACGAATGTTCACTTATTTCTTCCCAACTTTCCATTATTGCACCGAATAAACCTAAAAACTAAAACCCGCGTAAAATCCACAATAAACAAATCAGATGTAAACAAATCGCGCTCAGCTTTTGTGACATTTGACGATTTGTTTAGCTCTTACGGTCTAATACTTTATTATTTCAATAATTTCTTCATTTTATACTTCAAGCGCAAACAACATAGCTTAGAATTTAAGTAGTATTTCTATGATATTGAATAGAACACTTAGCATACAAAAATGAGCGAAATAGGCATAAAATCAAATGCATATTGCCCACCATACTGCATTCTACACTGCACTGAGCACCCCTGCAAGTTGATCTGTCAAATGATCGGTACGTGTGTGTTGGTGAACGAAATTTTCGCGTATTTCGCGAGCCAAATCAAAATGATTTGGAGTTTAGTGCCGCGATTACGCAAAGTTTATGGCGAAATAAGTATTCACTCCTTCACCTGATGTGGATTTAGTTCAATCGACAAGTTCCTTTCTGCATCGATAGTTGTTGGAAGGGCTATCGTTCTACGCCCCTTCGTAATACCCTTTTAGCCGGTGCTATAAGTGCAATAGTCAACGTGGTGCGTGTTTGTTTGAATGCAGTTCAAAATGCTACAGGTGAAGATATTAAGACGATCGTTCTATGCAGGTAAGATAATTGTCAGTATTTTGCCTTTTTTCATATGAAACGTGTGTACAAAAACAAATTTAGTTGTCGACCGTAAGCATGACTTGCGAGAAGCGAGCAATATCGATTCGCGTGTTGTTATCGTACTTGATAACCATCAACAACCGACGAAAAATGACGACATCTTCATATCACCAGTGTTCATACCGGAACATATTCTAAGCGCAATGTACCTACAACGCATTGATTGAACCAAAAACATGCATTTTCTTTGATTAAATCTGATCTATGATGTGTCTAATGTACTATTCTTGAATGTTCTTCTTGGTGTGAGTGTGGGGATGCTTCTTTTTCGGTACAAATGACCGGTTTTTAAACAAAGCATCATCCCCCAACCGGTGAAAGCATAATCGAGGATGTTATTAACCTCGTTCGGCGGGATGATGGTTGATCGTCATGCAAAAAAAAAGAAAGAAAGATCATTAGAAATCATCGAGCCGCAAAGAATAAACTACGGTGGACAGAAATCGGCTCACTAATATTACCACCGTTCAATGGCGAGATGGGCGAGAAGAAATCCATTAAGATCGTTTCGTTCGGATGCCTATGCGCTTGTGGTGGTTTATTAGGCAATTGCGGTGGCCTTCAATACGTGCTGTAGCATACACGTGTTTCTTTTTTGCTTTTATTCACATCGCGCCTCGAATGTCCCGTTGTGTGTTTGCATTGAACTGGAAAACAAATGAACCGCAGCATGGTTGAATGATAACTTTCAGACAGTTCAACCAACACATTGATCCTGGTGTATAGTGAATAATTTAGACTAGCAGGTGGTTTATTCTCCACGTTACATGTTGTACATTTACACAGAATATGTAGGATCGTTTTTCCATTTTTGTTTAGTTAGTCTGAACTGAACAAGTCATCGCAAACAAGATCGACAGAATGCGAACATTACAACAAATATTCACAATCCGCTTTCATTTTTACACACAGGCTGGTTGCGGAAAATATAACGATTCTCTGGTTATTAATCAAATATTAGATAATAATCTATCGTGCATCATCATTTTATGTATATCGTTTAAGTCCCCTTAAAACATTAGTCATTTTCTGATTATTTACATGGACTTTTAATGGATACTCGTATGAGATTTGTATGCAAATCTTACGCCCATATCAAACACCCATAACGATCGTACATCATCAAACCCCAATAGTCGACGTGGAAGTGCGTGCCAAAGAAAACAATATCTTAGAGCCGTCCGCAAGCATACGTTTCAAATTTAGTGTCATTTGTAGGGAAATAAATTGAAAAACTTTATCGGACATCAAACGGTGACCCTGGGTGTTTGGATTGTTTTCATTGGTTTTGGGTGTTTAACTATCGTTTGTCATCTTCACCTATTAGCATCATAAATGGACATCTGAGATGTGTATCGCATCGAAAGATGTCCCCAAGCGTTGCCCAGCAGGAGCCCACCGAGAAGGGAATATTAAAACTCCTACGGTGGAAAGCGTGTATGAAGCTGTGGCCAAGCATACTTTGTAACGCTCCCCTGCTGACAAGGGCAACACTGGGAACAGGAAATAGTATCTCTTTTCTGTGTTGAACACAAGATTGGTGCTTCTCTTCAAGCAGAATGGCCTGGGGATCATAGAAAATAGGGAAACAACAGCTCTAGATTTCGATCTCGAACCTGAATCCACTCGATCAATGAACTCGCCAGTGCACTAATGCATTCAATCAATGCATCAAGAGCCGATCGAGTGTCCTGTTTGCCATTCATCTTACTTGATCGGTAATGGGTTTTTGATACAATAACGATTATTTGTATGGCTTTGTCTGGCGTCGTCGAGTCGTCGTTTGAGATACGGCTGACGAGATTCACCATCGGTTCTGTACAAAGAACCAGCCAGAAGCACAAGCAGCAAGATAAACCGTCTCTGGTCTTACAAGCATGACCGGAGCTGCCCCTAGTGCCGGCAACAATTCAATTATCTAATCCATTTCCTTCTTCTAGTGTGTTGGTTTTTGGAGTGCGCAACAATTATGCTCTCTAATCCCCTCTTCACTTTTCTAGCTCTGCGCCATTAGAATAGACGCGTTTCCTATTGCCACAAGAAACACATTAAAGAGTGCACTTTACCAACGCATCGGTTGATTAATTTAATAATTTACGAGCTCGGTTTCGCTCACTCCGAGATGAAACACGGTGCTATCGATTCCGGCTCCAATCATGATCGCTGCTGGACTGAGTGCATAAAGTGCATAGAATTTATTGCTGGCTGAGAGATGGATGAAGCTATGGGATGGTTGGAGTAGCCGCTTCATAATCGATTCACTTGGCGGCTACTGATGTAATTGTTTGCTCTGCGATGATTTATCGATAATGAAATTGAAATTGATGATTTTTTATTTTGTGGCTTTAATTTTACGGATGCTTATTTATGTAAATTTGCAGCGATTTGTGGCAGTTCTTCATTGATGAGAAGTTCTTTATAATTTAAAGAGAAGGTATTCTTTATATGTTGATTTTTTTTATGAAAATAAATAATTATGTTTAGAGCTGTCTACAAATTAATTTAAATTCAAGACAATTGTTTCGGACTGACAGACTAGACATCTGTTCTTATCTGGTGCAAAATGAAACTCTTTTCGAAGAATATTCAATTCTTTTTGAGACGTGATGAGGCTATACTAATGTGAATTAGAGCGAACGCCATTGCACGATACCATAAAACATAACCATAACCATAGCCATCGATATCTAAGGGTACTAAGTTCTTGTCCATATCGGCACACGAGGGTCAAGATTATTTATGTTTTTATTTACTTTTGACCATAATTTTAAGCCCCAGATTGTTTAATTAACTTGCAATAGGTTGCGTTTGCAAGAAATTAACAATAACACAACATATAAGTTGTAACTCTAGCTACACGGTTCGGTGCGATCTCGTCCTTGTAAAGCCATCGTTGTGGTTAGGAGCAGGCCCTCCACATATTGCGAGACCCGCTTCGAGTTTCATTCACACAGAAGAGCAAAACCACGACCATATTGATTGACAATATGAGGTTCGTTCTGGTTTTCGTTGTTGTTTTTGCTGACATGTTAGCGCGTAATCAATAACCTCGTCTGCGTGTGCATTACGAAACGCGCTTACGCAGTAAGACCAGATGTACGGTGTTAAGAAATCGCTTCCGAGTGGCAAGATTAGAATGGTTCATTACGATCGTCTAAGTATCCTTCTATTATGCGAGTGACCTAAAGCGAGGAGCTCAGTAATTGATATTCAGCTGATTTTATTCATAATCGAGTATGAATGTTCCTAAAACATGTCATGTATTCTGTGTTATTTTTGGGGGTTTCTTATGTTCAAAGTATCAAAATACATTACACTGTACATGTACCGTATGCAATTGTTTGTTACGATTGATTTGAACTGTGACAAAAGTACAAGCGACAAGCGAACAAAAAAGGATCTTAGACGCACTCGTGCTTCATGTTCATTTTCCGCTTACAAGTACACTACCAGCTGTCAACAGCAAGTCATCGTCTATTTTCTCTTCCTTTCTTAATTTCCTCACGGGCGACACATCCACAGGAACACAGGGAAGGTCATGCTCGGGATGAGTTTATTTTAATCACATGAAAAATGACATGGTCACCATCGGTTTACCAGCTTACGCGCTGCCTACCCATTCCGATCCGAACCGAGCAAGGCACACTCGGGCTGGAATGTCAGCCCGAGGTTAGAAGTCAAGCCACTCGACTAGACCCTTATTATTCCATTACGGCGTTGGGGGTTTTTAATTGGACCGCTGGCAGCCAACACCATCCCGAGGTCCAGGTCGCTCCATGAAGTCACCCCAAAACGGTCGACTTCCTCGGCTGGAGATTGTGATCGTAACCGAGATCTTCTGAAAATCTCCAGTGAAAGAACGAACCGGTTAAGGGCGCTATGGCGTTGGACGCACAGCTGAACGGGGGGGACGGTAGTAGCAATTTGTTTAGCGCGTATCGCCGAGAAGCAGCCGAATAAAGCAGTACAAAAAAGTAAACCATTTCTTTCGACCCGCGACCAGATAAGCATCAACCAACTGTGGGTCGTAAGCGGATCAGTGTTTTCAACTGAAAAAAGAGGACTACACGGTTTTTTTTTATTTCTTATGCTGCGGTTGGTTGGCTATAATCTGTAGGGTTTTTAGTTTCGGTTTGTTAGTCTTCGTGTCTCGGTCCCTTCGTTGGGGAGGCAATGATTTTGATTATTTCATGTCAGCTTCAAATTTATTGCTCCCGTTGATGAGTACACGACAAATTCGCTCAACATGCAGTAAAGTGTTTATAATGTCGGAAGGTTTGTTGTACCTGTTGAGTAAGAAAATAGGGAGGAAAACATGAAAGAAAACTGATTAATGTGCTACAAAAATGTGAAACGATTGTTTCGCATTTCTGGTGGTTGTGTTTTGTTGTGAGCGGTTGTATTTCGTTTCCATTTTTAAAACCTGTGCCATAAAGGAATGTCTCCCATAAGCTTCAGGTGTTAATAAATTGCATTACTAATGCGGAATCTTGCTGGGTAAACGTTAATCTGTTGAATAACAGATGCTTGTCCTGTACAATTCATATTTTTTTATAAATAATCATTTATTAACACTCATTTACATCTCTCCACAAGGCACTTTTCGTGTAGCATTGTGCATTCCACGATGAGTTTGTTTATTATTCCTCTATGTTTTGACATGCGTTTGTTCTTATGTTCTTTTTATTCATGAAGAACAGCCATGTTTTCATAATTCAATTTTGATGTATATTGTTAGTACATAAATACAATGCATTAATTTTATTGCATTATTTGCTCTTCCGCATTTTATGTATTGTTTTGTTTCACAATTCACTTCACTCCATAATCAGTTACCTACTGCGCACTTTAGTTTTTCGTTAAATTTTTAATTTTTATTTTTTTTTCAATAAATTCTTCATTATTCATTCTTTTTTTTTGTGTTATATGTTTGTAATTGTAATTTTGCCATTTTTCCCTAATGTTTATATTTGTTATATGTTTATAATAATTTAATTTTAAGTTTCAAGTCTTGTTTTATGTTTATATAATTGAATTAATTAGCTATGTTTCCTATGATTAAGTTATAAATGTCTTGCTATAAAACACCGTTCGATTGGTCATTCATTGTGGGTTACACTTTTTATATTCGCATCGTTATATTCCATTGAAGTCATGCTGAGGGTGTATCACATTGCAACACCGGTTTTGTCCTTACTTACAAGACTAATTGCGACACCGTTTTACGATCCAGTATGCATCCTTTCAGCTTTCAGCAGAAATGTGTTTTTCTTTTCCCGCATCTTCTAATGGAGAACCATTTAGCGAGTTTCATTTCACAACCCGCAGTAACCGGTGCTGTGTTTAATCGCTAACGCGAGGCGTTGAGGACGAAATAATAGATGGCCGGTGTCAGTTGCTATTAAACCGGTAGCGTCGTACAATTTTCCACCGGCTGGAAGAGTGCACCGGTTCGGTGTACGCGAGTGTCCGTCCGCTTGCAATTGCATTCAAGTGTCAACAGTAACATCGATCCGGAAACGGTCACTCGAGTGCCAGTTTAATGGGCCACTAGAGTTTAGAGTGTGAATCGATGGGGACATTTATCCTCCACAACAAGATCACACTGCTCCACAGCTGGAAGTGATTGTGAAAATGGCATACTCTTGTCTATTCGAGTGGAAGATGACACTGAAAATTCAGAATACCCGTTGATCCCATAGATGATGATGATCGTTCCGTATCGTGCTGTAATGATGTGTGCTGCCGTTCGACATTCGATAATTTTATTTTATCCTATCTATTCACCGACTTAAATGCATACATGTGTGAAAAATGTGATGTGTTGTTTAGCAGCGGATGATGACGATTACACGAATGGATCTTATTATCCGAATACATTCGAGCGTAACAGAATGAAACCCATTCTTCGTTTATCAATAAATATCGTAAGCTGTCTTTTCCATTTTTCCCTTACCCAATCCGTTCGATCCATCGCGTTCGATCATATTTCCAAACAGATTACCCGATTCAACTGAAAGTTGTTATTAGCCCGGTGGATATTTGTGTCGTAAATCAACCTTCAACGAGGACGACAAGGCTGTTAGATCTATTTTCTGTTCGCGTTCATAACAGTTGATGGTTTTTGGCCTTTCTTAACTTGATCCACGCCTTCTTATGGTGCATATAGGTTGGGATTGAAAAGCTTCCAGCTTCCAAAAGCCCTCTTTACTGCAGACCCAGTAGATATGTAATGACATTCTTTGTGATGCTTTTTCCCCCTATTTTCCTCCCATTTTTGTTGCTTGAAAAGGGAAGGAAGAATGAACAGTGCATCATCATCCGAGGGATGTTCGCAGGCGATCGCTTGCCAAACCCTCCATGGGAAAGTCAGTGAAACGTTACGTGCAATAATGGATCAAGCATAAATGATCTCTTTTGGAAAAGATGATTTGTTTTCTTTTCATACATCTTCTTGCTCTACCGTATTCCGTCTGCTTCATGCCTAGCGATAATCGCAGGTCACCAGGTTAGCTCAGGTAGCCAACACCCCGAGAAAAGGAAGCTCAAGGGTCCTTACGGTAGGGAAAAGCGCCAAGATCAAACGGTTTGTTTTGGCCGGACAAAACTGGATAAGGTGACGAGATGTCTTCAGGAAAATAATCTTGCAGAGAGGTGGTTGATAGTGCACGACCATCACTTTTATCTGGATATGCACCGTACTGTCATCTCGCGCAGTCAACCCACAATATTTGTCCCACGCAAACATTCACCTAGATTAGGACAACTAATTTATGGTACAAGTGCCTTGACACTGTTACTGCAGCGTCAGTGTGCAGTGTGTGCAAATAGGACAATATGTATGCATTAGGAACTACGTTCATCTCATTACTAGAATACATTTTTATTGTATGATTCGTATAGTTTCTTCGTTAGGTCTGCTTTAGCCACAAGATCTTGTTTGTTATAGGAAGCGTAAAGACCATTATTGAATTATACTATAATGGTATATAGCTAAACGTGAAAAATTGGTAAATAATTCGTGCACTTCATAAATGTAGCAAAAATGTTAAACAATTTCAGAAACAACACTTAATTGAAAATTACCCTTGAAATATTTGTTCATACTACATGGAATAGTTAAGTGTTTGTACATTCTATTCGTAATCCTACTCAAAACAACATCGCACGTGTTACTAACATTTTGCCGCTGAAGAATGACACTTGCGCATGTAACGGGAACTCAAGGATAAACGAAAACGATTGATATGTAGCATAGTGTACAGGCATGTCAAACCCACTTCGGTGAGTGATATTTTCATCATTAAGTACCATAAAATATTGTGAGATTCAAAGGTTAAACTAAGTTAAATAAGGACAATTATCTTCTAAAATTCTTTTTTCTTAATAAAAACTAACAATTTCAATTTTTAAAATGCTTCTTTGCTTGTTTCTGCTTCTTCTTCTTATTGGTGTGTGGACCATGCCCGGTATTTTTGGCTTACTAGACTTAATTTACCAAGTAGTCGTATAGTCAATCCTTGCTACGGGGGAACGATTCAGATGAGAGACTGAAATCAATAAATATCGTAAGCTGTCTTTACCATTTTTTCAATCATTCAAAGAGAGTTCCTGTCGAGTGGGACCGGTTGTGGTTGTATAACCGCTTCTTATTATTATTATTATTATTGCATAATGATGGATCTTCGCCCAAATAAAAGCTCGATAGGCTGAAGATGGTACACTTTTTCAATGCATTTCTCTTTAGTCGTTTGCCTTCTTCATACTGGGTTACGCTCTGCTTCTTCTAAGAAATATATTTTTAGTTATTAAAATTATTATTTTTTTTTAATTTTATCGAGTCTGTCGACGTTTGCCGTATTGTCAGCATTCATTAACCGTTTTACACAAAAATTCAATAAATAACCTCATGTATAGAACATCATTTAATTCAAAGGTTTGACGACCCTGGATTAACAATCGTCAGTGAAATGCCTCACTAGCAAATGAGTGGCTAGCCGATTCATTCCCTCGTTCATTCTCGTGCGTGAAGTCTAGCGGTAAACACGTGTGCACGCGCTCTCAAATCATTTTACAAAAGACGTCTAACCGCGATCCTTCAAACCCGAGGACTCGGGTGTTTTCATACTTCGTTTGTTTCGGTGTCGGTTTTCTGCTTAAACTTAGCTGCTGATTTGATCGATAGATCGATCGACACTGATCGATTCGCTTGTTGCTCTGGTCGGGTTCGTTCGTTGTTGTTGCGGAAATCAGACGGTGGTGTGTTTTTATTTTGCTTTCGTCCACAATCTATCAGTGCCGCTTGATGTGTGCGTGTGATTTAAGCACAAAATTCGAAGCAAAACCGGCGGGTGGCGACGCAATCGTGGGCAAGCCTAGGGAGCTGTAGATTACCGAGCAGTGATTAACGTAATTTAAACTCATTTTATGGTCATCATACACGTATGCACGCTCTAGGAGTGTATAGAAACTGCGCAATCTTGGAACCGAAACCGGAAAGGAATTGGGAAAATAAAAGCAAAACAACAAACTCGTGCCCATTTCGTCGATAGTTTAAACCCCCCGCTAAAGCCGTAGTTTGGCAGATTGACTAAGTGAAGCCTAACTAATCCCGAGCGCCGTGGTACGATCTCGTAAAACAACCAAGCTCGTTCAAGCCAAGGCAACGCTGTTCCGAACGCAGCGTGGAGATAAGTTATTTCGGCGCCTTAAATTGGAACCGCGGGAAACATTTTGTTAATTAATTAATACCAACGTCCAGCGCGTTGTTCTAATCGACAATCGGGGGTAACGGCGGAGTGGAACTGCAACGAGTGAAACGGGGAAATAAAAACGGTCCCCAAACGGGCACTAACTGGCTGGCCGACAATCCGTCATAAAGACGCAGCGAAACAACAAAATCATGCTGCAACGATTTAAATTGATTTGAATGCTGCTAGTGAGACACCAGACACAACTGGAGCATGGACGGGCGGATTGTATTTAATACCTAATTTCCGTTAATCTTACAATTGTTGCAACGGCTAATATACTTAGCCGCTGGCGAACCATACCAACACCAATTGGTTGTTCCGGTTATGCGAATTGTTTATTGCCGCTGGAATCACTTTTGACAATTGTGACAGTGGACGAGTGGCCTAGTGTGGTGCGCCTGACGCGATGCCTCTCGCAGTGTAGTGTGTAGTGTAGTGAGATTATTTTGTTCGCTCAGTATCATTCCCCCTCGTGGCGGGTAATCAAAACACAACCGCGGAATAAACGTTTATTGGCACAATCACAACAGTTGCCCTGTGCGTTTCACAGCCTCCCGTTGGAAAGTTGACAACTGTCAATTGTAAAGTGAGGTAGCCGTGTCTCCACCCCCGCCATTGTAGTGAGCTGGGCAGGTTGATGCAGGCTCTTCCGTGGCGGTGTTCGAAAAGTGTCCACAAGGGTTGCCAAAAGGGAAGCGTATGATTGTGCAGAATCGTTGTCACTGCAACTGTGATTGAGTGGCTAGGTGTGCTGAGTGCGTCATATGTCTAATACAACTTCAAATAAAAGAAAACGACTCGGTGGCATGATAAAGGAAATTTTAAATAGTTGCTCAGCAGTTTCGTTGTTATCTGCATAGTAGGCTGCAGAGCATGTGAGCTAGAGAGAAATCTTGCGTGGTGAATCAAACTGTCAAACGGTGTTCCTCAGTGCAGTCGGAAGCACTTAGACCACGAATTTTGGAAAGAGGCAATGTGCTTCAAACTACAAATCCAACATTTAGTGATTGTGGAATAGAATAAAAAACTTCAAGTTCAGCACTAGATTTCTTCAAACAACATCATCATCGGTGTGAAAAACCTGATCTGCATCAAGTGCTACCCCGAAAATGGCGGACGTCGAGTCGCAGAAGATATGCGTCAAAGCAAAGTCCAAGATCACGTTTCCCGTAGCCATCGACGCGTTGATATTGGTGCTAGGTAAATGTTCATCTTTGTACAAGCCCTCCAGCTAGTTCTAGTTACCTTTACCGTTCGGGGTCCCGAACGGGGTTATCGATACGGACCGTGTTTACTTTCTTTCGCCTGTCGCGATCGGTTGTCTCGTGTCGCATGGCAAGTAGTTCGAGCTGTCATCGATTACTCCGATCTGATAAGGATCACATGCATTTTCAGTGACGAATGGTGAGATACGTGCACATTCTCACCTCTGTCGAAATAAACTTCCATTGGTAAAAAAGCGCCCGTCGAACAGGGTGTGATTTTTTGTTTGGGATCGTGCAGTACCGTAGCATAGGAATATAAAAACAAACGTGAAAAAAACGCGGGAAAATCAGCTGATACGAATAGCCATAGACACTCAGATCTAATCGAACGTGAATGGGTGCAATGGTAACTGTGCAGTTTAAATAATTGTTGGTTCATTGTGATTAAGTACTTCCGCAGAACAAAATACATCAAAATGATAAGGTGGCTCTGCTTAGCGATCACATGGTTCAATTCTTAAAGATGTCCTATGTTGAGATTCCAACGTGGAGGACATGCTCGTTTTAAACGTATTAACTTCGTTTCATCGTTAGCTATCTGTAACTTGAGCTATCCATGGCGGATGTGCAGGAAAGGCATAATGTAACCAGACATTGCAAATCTTAAACTTCCAATGTTAACACTATTGCTTCTGGTGACAAACTCTCCAACCAAACCAACCTAATTGCAAACGCTAGTAATAACTTCATTCAGAACAGTCACCGAAACAGAAGTAGTAGAATCTTATCAACGGCACGTTTTTTTTAATGTCCACCACTGTGGTACTTCCAAAAATAAAACCTCCCGTATGTGACAGTATGAATCACATAGGACTCTTGCTCCGGACCATGATGTGATTGTACCGACGACTTCATCTGTCGGTTCTTCAGCTTCATACGCCTTAGGACTGATTATTTCAACCACTTGATACGACTGTAATGGGATCAATAAATTGAGCATCCAACCGGTCGGTTTGTGACAGTGACAGCTCGCTGTCAGCGGACTCATTTGTAATGCGATGTAAACCGATCTCTTCATCCGATGTGAGACAATCCAGCAATGGGTTGAACAATTTGTTTCTTTCACTGTGAGAGAAAACCATTCTCATTGATATTTAAGCAACTGCAGGCGTTAAGTAACATTCCAAAATGTAAGAACTTTAAGTAGAACTGTTTGCTTTTATTCAGTATCGTATCAAGCTTATCCACCCGGAGGGAACGTCAATGGAGCCTTGGTGTTTCGTAACAGTCGGGATGCCTTTTTTGCCATAGAAGACAAACCGACTATCACACGCGCGCCTTAATACCTATTACGTACCCCCGGGGTGGTGTGTTGGCTGGTTAGTGATCGTGATATTTTCGTTGTCTCATGGCCCGCTTATCATCCAAGCCGTCCAAGTCTGGAGCGTAACGTTTTGTCCTCCCATTCGGTGCGACTATTATCTGATACTGCCTGTTTTCCCTTTTTTATGGATGATACGGTCGTGTTTTCGAGGATGATACGTTCGTGTTCGCTGTTGTCCAGTCCATTTGGTGCAAAACGTACGAATCGCGCATTCGTTTTAATTTAATACTCAACTACAGTGCAGCACAGAACCGCTTTTCCTTGGGTGTAAGTAATTAAGACAAACAAAAAACAAGATGTACCTCATGTCAGCCCCATTCATGTTTGTTGCTAATTTTTATGACATCAATCGTTAAACTGTGATCTTCTTGCGCCGTTGTAACTGTCGCTTCGCGTGTATCGTGAAATCAATCTGTTCAATTTTTATGATACGACCAACGGGAGGTTTTCGTTTTAGGTTTTTATTTCGCACATTCTTCGCTTTTGGCCGAATTTGTGCCCCTTTTCGGCCGAATGTTTATCAAAGTGTCTTGATTCTTTTTTTGTGCCACCATATCATCATCATTCTCGGCACGGAAGTTAAAGAGAGTGCCCAACCAACAAGAATAACTTTGACTCGGAAGACATTGAGTGTCTCTGTTTGACGTATTGGCATTTGATTGTTCTCCGTTTTTACCCCTGTAGTGCTAATTCTTCGTCGATCATGCCCGTCGGCATCGCGATGCCGTTGCATTAATTCAACATCTTCGCGATCCTCGGAAGCTGATGTTCGATCTGCGAACCGATGGGATGCTATTGTTTAGCCTTTGTATCCCGGGGGCTGTGTTGGGTCGACATCGTTTTTTTTTTACAATCGTTTATAGTCACCTCCAGAAGGGGAAACGGTTTTGTTCTTTTTGTTTCTTCAGTTTATGGCTAAATGATTTGGACCCTTCGAAGATAATCGAAGATCACAATACAACAACAAAAACCGATCGGTTGCGATTGGGAAGAAGTCATGTTCGATTTTTGTTACATCGTTATTCTCCCTTCAAAGGTTGGTTTTGTTTGATTATGTGTGTGTGTGTGTGTGTTACGGCACCAAACGGTGTTTCTACGTGTGCTTTTGTTTATGACGCACCATCACCATACACACCGTGCGTCGGAACGCATTCTATCTTGATTCGTGTTGGGCATTATTTTTTCCCTGCCCGAAAACTATCGTTTCCGCGGTAGGAAGATCGCTTTTCTTTTTTCGGGGAGTTGCGCAGGTTTTGGTGTTATTATGCGTTGTATTATTTTCGTTTTTTTTTCGTACACATTTTACACTCACCGTTTAACTGCCCCTGGTTTTGTGTTTTTTTTTTCGTTTGCCCGTGTAACGGTAGGGTCGACTATTTTTATTTTATTTCAAACATCCCGCGGTTTGGGTTCGGGTTCCGTTTTGCAACTTTATGACTTTATGAGCTTGAAATATATATGTGTGAATGCTAACCCACCCGACACTGTGGTTCAGCGTGTAAATCAAAGTCCCGGCAGTGCGGTGTGGTCTGAACTCGCCATCGACGTTGGATCATGTTTTAAAACGTTTTCCCTCTGTAGCTTCCTGACGGGAAGGCGTCCGATGGAAGTTGAAGTATTTTTTTTTTGCTCTCTCACTTGTGTTTCATGAGAATCCGTTGATGGGGAATGAGTGACTTCTGGCCATCTTTTTTCCCCGGACGGTTCATATTTACAAAACCCAGAATAACAAACCTCATAATTTCATCCCGACGAAAGTTAAACCGCTTCCTCCGTCTGCTATCTTCGTTTTGGTTAAGATCAATCTTAACCCGCCTCTTTGACTGCATTCGCTGCCATAGTTCCTGATCGCCAGCAGAAACATTTGACTTAAAAAAAAGATGGCTGTTGGTAAAGATGGTTGCTTTACCGGCGGAGCAGCAGTGTTAGAAGCATCACTTGTAAGTTGTCGATCACTATCTATGCTAATCCCTCTGTGTCGCCTTTTTCCAAGACAAAACACTGGCATCGAAACGCCCACCGACTGTTTTAATCGGCCATTTATATTACTCGCCCCATCTGCAAACAAACGTGCGTGCAGTTTTGCACCATTTCCCGGCCAACTCGTGTAGAAAAATTGGACCTGAACAGGCAGACCAAGGTGTTATACCATTTAGCGCACCACTTGAGAACATTTCGCAACACAGCCCACTAATGCTTATCCATTTATCTTCGTTGGGTTTTGTGAATGCCCAAAAGCACAACTACAATAATACAAGAAAAATTGCGCGTTACAGGTCGGATTTACATCAAACCGTGCTAAAGAAAGAGATATTATCACGATGGGCTATACGACGCCCACATTTGGCACCTTGGCTCTGTGCCGCCCTAAACCCCCTGGCCATTGCCATTGCTTCCAACGTGCACGGAATTGGCCGGTACCAAAAACTGGCTTACCTAATTGTCTGCACCTTAGACGCCACTAGAACAGTGAAATGAATTCATCATGCATACACCGCCACGCAAGTTATGCTGAAGCGTGAAGGTTTATCTATGGTTCTGTTTTTTTTTTTTTTTTGTTTTGTTTTACCAACATTGCAACTTGCCGGTTAGGAAATGAATGAAACCTTGGCTTGGTGTAAAAAGTGGGGTATGAGCGTAGGAAGTGAAATGGTGTAGGTTTCCGTCAACCCTTTGGTGTTTTTGTGATACTTTATGAAGCGAATGGTTTGATTAATTTTTCGTCTAAACTAAATAAAGTTCTGTTTTATTGGAGAGATCATCTCAAAATGTATTAACTTTACAGAGTTTTTTCTTCTTAAAATGTGAAATGTGAAAGTTTGAAACTCACAATTCTTTAGAGATTAAGGTGGACTATTAAAAGATTTTCATCGTAAGTAGGATCGTAAGCAGAATATGTAAGGGTACATCTGGAATTCTTTCCATATTTCTCGTGAATTTATGCGAAGCTTTAATTATTTTTTGCATCTTGTTTATTAAATGAAAACTTCTTCTTCTGCTGATCTCTGCGAGGTGTTCCTCCAGTATGACTGGGGAATCCAACTTCCTTCCCTTCCCTTCCCTAGTTATTCCTCAGTGTTAAGGCTAAGGTGCTACAAATACCTCTTAACTACAATAGGGCTGGCAGGTGATGGTCATATAACGCAAATGAAAACTAATTCGCTCAGTAGCTTCCAATTTTAAACTTTCAACCTAACATAAATTTGCCTATTCAACGTGTAATAAATCGGACAGCAATTCTAACTTAACTTAACTCAACTTCAGCTCAATGCCACAGTACATCACCGTAAGCAAAATAAGAAATTGTAATCAATTATCATGATGCAATTTGAAAAATGCAAGAATAAACAGAACTCTTCTACAAATAGCGGTGATCTAAATGTCAAGCCAAAGATTGATGTGAGACACAGTCAATTCTTTAGATGACTTAACACCTTTCCAACCCTCTGCAGACGTTATATTTCGCAAATGATTCGGCGTATTTCGCCCAGTCCAACCCTTCGGCAAACACACGTACACCGAAGGGTTTTTTTGTGATAGAACTAGCAAAAGGCAAGGGCGAGAGCCTCTCTTGTTCGTTAACTGACGCTCTTACGCAAAAGGGTTTACGTTTCTTTTCGGTCAAAACAATCGCCGAGGATCACGAAAACATAAGCGACTAGATGCAGCCGGTGTCGGTGTACACCCCGGGACAGCCGAACCGGTATACCACCCGGGTTGACAAAGTTTGCTATATCAACAAGTGTGCGAACCCGCGTTCTCAAGGTCCCGGGGCGACAATATACCGTTCGGTGGTTGCGCTTACCCGATGAAAGCAGCGGCCTATGTTCCCAACGGGTGCAGCGGCGAACTGTAACCTGAGTGCCGGTTCCGCGGATTTGGTGCGATCTTTGATGATACGTATACTGCCCGGTTCGGAAGCGACCCAGCACGTGTAACCCGATCGCCGAGCGGGGAAAACGGTCGTCTCGGGTAGACGATCGCAGCACAAATATAAGCAAATAAGCCATCATTAATCCTGCAGCCTCCGTGCGAATGGCAGGAAAGCTCACACAAGATTTGCAGAGTTCGGCGAGTTCTATGCCGGTCCCTTTCATCTTTTCCCCTTCGGCATCGCCGTCGTCGTCCCTCTCGCGTTTCGGTTAAGTCACTCGAGGTGAAGAAACTCGACCACGGACCGCCTTCCCGCACGGACCGCCTCAGTACCACTCAGAACGCTAATGATGCGTTTCGAATGCGTTTGTCATTGGCAGCATTGCATTTGCTGGCCGTGTATTGCTCAGCTTTGGCACGACTAGGCAGGAGGATACAAGTGTGTTTTGCTTATCAATCCGGTTCACTGAACAGTACAGTCCGGGAGAATGTATTGCGCCGGATTAGCTGCGCTGTGGCAAAATGCAATCACGATTTGTAGTGAGGTTTGGTTGCTTGAACGTAACAGCAAGAAAGTCCCATCTCTACACACTGCACCCGCTCAGCAATGGTGCAGAATAGATGCGCTTGTCTAGCGAAAACTTTAATTTATGTAACCTTCCAGTCACGAGGCACGCAGACACGACATTACGGGGCACTTCTTTTGCAAACGACTGCGCTATCCAAGGATGGTATTACTTCTCCCGGAGAGAAAAAAAAATTACCACATGAAATTGTCCAAGCGCCCAAGATGAAATATGGGGCCTATTTTTCCCCGTTTTGGAAAAGTGACTGCAAGGCGTAAAAATTGGTTCCGGTTGCTTTTTATATGCATGTCTGCGAGCGGTGTAGCAAATTGCGTTTATTTCCCTTTTCGCTGCAATTTGCCACAGATGCAAGCTGCAATGCGGCGCATTCATTGTGCATCATGGGCATTGTGGCCGGCGCGGCTAGAAAGCTTGGCGGATGGCTCGTTCACGTGTGTGTGCGTGTGTGTCAGCGTACGGTGGTGACTAATCCTGGTTCGTAGTGCAAGTTACTTATGTTAATTGCTTTGTTTCGTGCATGTCCATGGGGCGTTGATAGTGTTTATTTAAATTTTTACATGAATAGTAAATAGCTTTATGCGGTATATTTCATGACCAACACGGAAGTAAGCTTCCGTTTTATTTGTAGCTATTGTGAATCATTTAGAAAAATCGAATGCTGATGAAAATTTCCTTTCGAAGCTCACAATTTTTTCGATTAAACATCGATAAAAAATTCCATTAGAGTGTTAATCGAATTTGCCGATTGAAAGTTCAGCAATAGTTGGACATGTTGTAAATAAATGCTTTTACGATGCTAATTTTGTTTATAACCGCATAGTTTCATTTTTAAAACCTCCAGTACTATGGTAGAGTATTGAGAGAGTCATTACGTTACCAAATGACACACGCTTGTTTGTGGACGCTTTCAAATCGTTTGCCTTTCATTGCCCGTTGATGGTTGACCATAAAACCATGAACCCTTTACAGTCCTCTAATCGCTTTGCTGATATCGAACCGTGGTTGATAAGGCTTTTGGGACGTTTTTAGGACACCGGATGATCCATCCATCATTGGGACGGTGAATGGGAATCAATTGAGTTGAAAATACAGGGAAAAAAGTGTCCAAAGACATTAGCTGGTGATTAGAGTGATGGGTTTTCCGTGTTCCGTGAGGCCGTAACAGCTAAACAAAATCCCTTTCTAAAAGCCCTTTACCACGACGTCCCTCGACGCTGATGCATGCCAGACGGAGGGAATGCACCCTGCTTGTAGCCGATGCGACCGGAACAGTGGGAACATGTTTGTGGTTTTTGGGTGCCGGAATTTTCTGTTGTACTCATACGATATGGCACACTCATTAGACTGCACCACAGACAAGACGAGAAACTCCGAACGACGCGACAGAGCTACGGACTGAGCAAGGTCGTAAAACAAAGGGGTATCTTCATTGCAGACATCCGAACTTATTTCCAGCTCATGGTCTGTGTTCCTACCCGTCGAAGATCTGCAGTAATGTTCATTGAAAATAGAAGAAAAGACTCGTAGTTCCAAAACAAATGACAGACGTGTCAGCAATTCATCAATCAAACTCTTGGTACATTTAAGGATCGTGTGGCGGTAAGGAAAGTGGGAAAAGCCGGGAAATGCACATTGCCACGTAATTACCACGAGTGATTGGTGCACCATGCACCGGAGGTGAAACGCATTCCAGTGGAATGATTCCACGCGCTCAGAACTCGGTAGATCCCGAGAAGATACACCGTCGACGACGACAAGCACCAGGAATTCCTGGAACAAAGTAGTGAGTGTTGTCGCATGCCAGAGCACTCCGAAGCAGCAGACGGAACAATCCGCATAAGTGCATCGGAACTGGTGGTACACGCGGTCGCGGCCATCTGGGACTAGGGTTTGGAATTTGTGAGCCTTTACTATTAAGGAGCGGACATAGCCGCGCGTACCGAATCGATCGTTGGCGACGACGATGGCTCTAGGTTTCTTGCTAATTAGCTTGTTTGGGTAATGGTTGAAATGTAACAAATGTCATTGTTCTGTGAGGGATGTGAATGTCAGCGGTTCTTAATGCTGTACCAGTTTAGTGACGTTTTATACAGTGCGTAACATAATTATAAGAACACTGCGGTGATTTTGCTCTTCAAAACATCTTCGTAAATTTTTGTTTTAATCTGTTGCTCCTAAATCCTTAAACCCCATTGGCTAGCTTGGGTTTTTCATGGTTAAAAAAATATTGTGATATGATCAGTTCGAAAATATTTCGCACACACCAAACATAAACTTTAGCCCGCGAAAAAGGTTAACACCCGCTGCCTAAAATGCAATTTATGTTTGCGCATCGCTTATCCATCGTATACGACAAATAAAGCATGTGTCAAGCCCGACCGGAGCATATGTGTCCCGTTGCGCATTGAACTGGGAAGCCACATTGGAACACGCGCGCACGAGCGCACCCGGTGACATGCACCGTTGCATCTTGTCGAAGATCGTGCGAAGAAACTAGTTCGTTTCACTTTTTTTTATTGCCACAGTAGAGGAAAGAGAAAAGGTGTGTGTGTGTGTGTATGAATACGGAACCAGCGCAAATGGTCCACGAAACCACCGGGAATGATAGCGGAGCACCGCAGCACGGCAGGGTTCTGAGTGAACAAACAAATAGAAATGTTTGATTTATTTTGTATTCTTCCCAACCCGTTCTTTGGCCGGGTGTTGTTATGCACCTCATCCTAAGGGAAAGAACATATGCTCTTGTCTTCTGTTTGAATAGTTTAGCTTGCTTGTTGCTTGTACCCTCGTACGTTTCTGTTTTTACTACCGGGAGAAGAATCAGCGACGTTGTTGCAGACGCTCCTGCACGCTGCCGGCTGCGATGTAATGGGCAACGGCATTGGTTATGTCGCTAATAGGAATTGTCCATGCATTCTTTATGGTGATTCACTCACAGATGCAGCGATTGTCCTGTGGAATTCATCTTTTTATCATGATGCTTCCTTCTGTGATGATCAGCCTGTATCGTGACGCGGGCGATCGTGAGTGGATCATGAGTAATGGCATGATTCCTGACCTCGTAACGCCACTTCCTTCGTTTAATCTTCATCTTCCACAACCCCATCTTACCTGTTACGCATGGGCGAGAAGATTGTGTTTCACCCGTGGATAAGCGCCCGTTACAAAGCTAACGAATGAATCACATGTTGGTGATACTTTCGTTGCGGCGTTCCGACCGCAGCTGTGTGCCACTGCAGCTAAAATTACAATCTTATAGAAGTTAGGACACGCGTGTCGGCACCGATGATGTGCGCGATGTGTGTAGATCACAGTTTTGTTCGGTGGAAATCAACAATCGGCATGTCGTTCTGAACGAACCGGTTATTAGTGGGTATAGCAGGCAGTACACTTGTACAAATTGGTTCGATCAGCCTTGAATAGTGAAATTGATATGCTGTGCTTCGAAATAGGAGTTTCTTTCAGTAAAGAAATGAGAAATAAGTTTGAAATATTTTTCGATTATCGAAGATACATTTTTAAAATCTCTAGTTATTTCAAGGAATCTAATATCATTGAGGTTTTAAATATTACTTACATTTGAAGCATTACGATCTTTTTACGAATTTTGATTGCTAATCTGAAGTATCCAGAGTTGAGCTCGATCTCGGGCAGAGTTGATTTAAAATCTCTAGTACCTAGAACCCAAGAGCTTGAGAACTTTAATCTACAACAAATACATCTCAAAATTACAGCTTCTTTTTCACTATTGTTCCACACATACACACACCGTCTTAATAAAATATTACTCAGTATCTTCCCTTCAAATAGAAATAATAGTTGTCTGTTCTAAAACTGTTAAATGCAACTTGTGATGTGTTCAAACTGAAACGAATTTTTAAGTTTTGCGATTATTTCACTACCCTTAAACGTCCTATTTCTTACAATATTTTACCCTTTTTCATTATCTTAAAGGGTGCTTTGACCCATACCGGTTTGATCGAGGAAAATAAGGGTCATGCAAGATCCATTCTTCACTCTGTCACCACCCTGTTGCACGTATTCAAAAAATTGCGTATTTATGATGAGGAAGACAGTTAAACAATTGTTCATATCCTATGTGTAATAATTTCATCCCCTTCTCACCTTGGACAGTGAGTTCGAGGAGGTTTCCTTTTTCCTTTTTTTATTTATTTCGCTTCCTTCCTTTTCGAAGAGTTTCTTTTTTTATTTATTTCTTTTTCTGATTTACCTACTGAAAGCGCTAAATTTGAAAGGGGTTGTAAACGAACAAGATCCGTGGCGAAACTTGATCTGCAGCGAAACAAATTTGAGAAGAAAAAGGCTCTTAACTCGGTCCTAATCATGGTGAGTTCTCCGAGGCCTACTCCAGAATGACGCCGTACTTTTTCTTGTACCATTAGCATTGGGAATAGCATTGTTCTGACGAGAACTTTGTTTTTCCTTCAACTTATGATAATAATACGATTAGCATGTAGTGTAAGCTGTGTGAATTATGAATCACACAATCCGACGCGCTGCTTAAGAGCTGTAAAGTGCTGATAAACCCTTCAGTTCTCGCACATTTTGGTTATTTAAGATAAGGACTCTTTTCTTCTCAAATTCTCATTCTTCGGTTCAAGTATCTAAAATATTCTTGATGTAGGGATGTTATATGTTCCCTTCTTAATGATCGATGTATCGTATGCTTGTTAAAACAAAAAGCAAACAGAAGGTACAACGAGCTCTGTTTATGTTTTGTAAGCGGAACACTTCAAAAACGATAGGTTTGTAAAAGTTGTGTTGGGTTGCAATTAACATAGTTCGGCTAAAAGAACCCCATTTCTTTCTCTAACTACTGGTGCTAATTGATGTTAGTTCCAAATTCCAAGACAATTTATAGAGTTTTCGGTTCCTATTAGAAAAGCGTTTCAACTCAACATCGTTCGGTAAACTGGATGTTTGCTGAATGATTGTTACGTCCCACAATTATTTGTTATGGAACTAGATCTTCAAGGCACCTACGCAAGGGAAACATTTTGTCTTAAATAAATATATATAATGATGCGATCGCTATATTTCACAACCGCCATACTAATCTCCCAAGATTATACCTTTTCCGCGTCAATAAATGCGCAACCCATTCCGATCGCTCCAATCAATGGGACCGCTTTACAATGGATCAATTTCCTGTAGCTTTAAATAGTTTTTTTCTGTTTCTTGAAACAAAGCACATAATCAGCTGTGCCCTCAAGAGTTTGCGGGCTTTTCATAAACATGTATGCAATCAACAATTTCTCACGGAGCAAAAGACGGCACAACATCAGTGCGTATTACTTCCCCGGTGTGTTCTGCGGGAAACCGGCAAGGACCACGTCACGATCAAAGTAAATCGAACAAAGGTGCCGGTATGGGGCAGAAAATTATAGGCTAGCCGGGTAAACGTACATAATAGCCGCGAAATAGCGTTTTTTTTTTCGTTTTTTAGCGCTCACGAACGATTAAACTGGAGCGTACATGTGTGTATATTCGCGAATGAATGACATATTTGTACGGTTCTCATAAATTAAATGCTCAGCATGGGACGACGGTGTTTTGAGCTTTGTTGATTGGAAACTACTGATTACCGATGCGCAGTCATTGCAGATAAAGTTTCCCTTAAGCTTCCTCTTAAAGGAACGATCATTAAGAGGTGGGCAGGAAATCTCAAAGATACACTCTCGAATCTACAACAAACGTTGACATCTGCATACCACGCCATTTGAGATTGGAAAGAAGGAATCAAATAGGAGCGTTACGGTCGTAGAAATAAGCATACCACCGGCGGTTAGGATTAAATTTGCCATAAACTAGTCATACGCTCGCGGTTTCTTCAGTTTATCATCAGATTATACGTTCGATGGGCCAGTATACCAATTAATAATTCTGATTCAATATTAATTTTTGCATACCTCGCAAAAATGCACCACTAGCAAACATCAACAGCTTCGCGCTGTTTCGTACAGGTTTTCTCAAATAGAGAAAAAAGTAGCTCCCCATCCCAAAATATCCAATCAAACTTAATCCAAAATTATGAATAAATTATCCATTGATGAAAAATTATGGCTGTTTCGAAAAACGGTTTCAATTCGCATCAAGATGCAGATCAACTGAACGAGTTGCTGAACCATTTTATAGAGATGTTTTGGGCTGGCTGAAGAGTCACAAGT
Source organism: Anopheles marshallii (assembly GCF_943734725.1). Classification (NCBI taxonomy): domain Eukaryota; kingdom Metazoa; phylum Arthropoda; class Insecta; order Diptera; family Culicidae; genus Anopheles; species Anopheles marshallii. Next base: position 30,361,703 of record NC_071327.1, on the reverse strand, counting down.
CCTTAGAATGCAAATTATGAAAATTTGCATATGCAGTTAATTGTGTGCAAACGTTCTGCCCCGCTGCAAATATATTCTTTTAATTCTTCAGCTTGTTACTAAGCTCTGCAACCGATGTTGGTCTTAGTCTGGGGTTTCCAATGTTTTGTCGTTTGGTGACGATGTTTTTTTTATTCGAACAATTTATCCATACTATTCCTTCTTCCTTATCGGCACAACATCCTCAAAAGGTCTAGTCCTGCCATTTCTGGCTTTCTTCGTCTTAATTGACCCGTAGCCGGATAGTCAAGTCCTGCGTACGAAGGATTGGTCCGGATAAGCTTTTGGAGCAGTCCTGTCGTGTGAAGACCGGCGCCACTACCAATACACCTTATTGCCTTATTGCTTCCCATAATACTCCTCTGACAAAATTATATCTTTTTATTAAATTGTATTGGCGTGTCGTATACAATGACGGTCAGTGGAGTAAGACCACTGGATAACCACATATATGTTTTTTCTAACATTAAAAATAAACAACTTCCTCTTGATTGTTAGATATAAGCTGTAGTATACAGTTATAACTACAATAAACAAGTGAATTCTTACAATTGTTTGAAATGAAAATTCGATATGAAAGATGTCAAGTTTGTTTTTAAAACAAATAAGGTTTTGTCCGTCAAAAAGCTAAACGATAATTTGTACATAAACGAATTGTTTTTTTCTGCGTTGTTCTGTTAAAACTCTCTTTAGAAACGAAAAGTGGGTTTACCTTAACTTACAGAAGTGTGTTATGCTGATCTTGCAATTTATGGTCTTAATTTGGATTTTTAATGAATCTGCATTTGTAAAGAATATCTTTCGGAGGAACAAATTGTTTATGCATATTGCATTGCGTTAATAAATGACCTTATTTTAATGACCACCACTGTATTGCATGAACGAGCACTGATTAAGTTATGATTTACAAAGCAATAGAATTAGTGCCACAAAATGTTTGCGTAGTGTAAACAACTAAAATATTTTTTCAGTTGGTTTTGTTATTTCTCTACCCCAAAAACAACATAACGCATAAGATACACTAAACATAAAAATCTAATATTTTTTCAAAAATTGAATTTTACAAATTCAAGACTCACCTTGTGCCAGTTCCATACTGAACAGCAGACACCCTGGGATGTTTCCCACAGTTGGCCTCCAAGGGTGTGCTTGTTCTGTTGGTCCCTAAAAATAAAATCTGCTCCACCTGCGGGGCAATGTCAAGGTTGCCATTATCCGTATGTTTCGACACAACATAGACCCATCAACCGGGATACTTTCATGCTTTTTTCTGGTTCTGCACTAATCAGCACACCTAGCTGATGGCCCATCCCATTACACATTTGTTTATTTTCTTTTCGAATCAAAAGCGACCCAATGGACTAAAAGGTACTTCACTTCGCATCCCAGCTCCAACAGAGATAATAAATCAATGAAAAATTTCACTTCTCACACATACACATCCACACAACAAAACAAAACGCGCTGCACATTATTTTTTATGCTCTTTAAGATTATTTGCACATCTGCACGGAATAAAACAAGAGGAAAGATCGCTCGCACTCATTAGCATTAAAATGGGTAAAGTATCGGAGATTGCGAACACGTACCAGCCTGTGCATTACAATTATGATTTATTTAATGGTGTGTACGATGAAATAATTTACGGCAGGCCGTAGAAATGAGTTTGCCGTTTAATTGATATTTGTTTACGTTAATTGAAACTGCAGCGCGGTATGCAATTTGTGATTGCAGTTTGATTTAAGGTTATTGTGCTGGTATTTATGTGGAGTAGCTTCGGCTACGGACCAATGAACAACCAAAGTTTGAAGCTGAAATGGAAGACGAAAAAAGTGTTCGTTTTTACTTAAAATGAAAGGCTCAACCGTTTGAAACCTCGCATGACTCATAACTGTTCCTTATGCTTAACACATATTTTATCGATGAGTCATATCATAGGGGATGATCTGAAGCACGAATCGTTCATGGTTAATTGACTACCATTGGCTGGTATTTTGTATGATTCAATGGAATAACATCCCCTTCTGTTGCAAATGATAATACTCTTGCTGTGTAATTTCCACTGTATTAAAAATGTCTTCTCACATCTGGGAGATCCCTTCATAAGACCCCAGTTAGGGTGAATCAACCGTTGGGTTTTACATGCCCAACCTGTTCCGTCGGTATCCATCCATCCATGGAATCAAAAGGCCAAAACTCTAAACTACGATCCTCATTCTTTTGCTGACCCACTCTCGAGAAGTGTGTAAAACCGTTTATGAACCGATGAGCGATTATCGTAAATTATTTCCGCAAAATACAAAACAGAAGCCTGTTTTTTCTCATTCTTGGGCAAACATGCGCTTCATAGATAAAACATTACGCTAAGCAGAAGTTGCTGATTCGCGCCGTGTGTGATCTTTGCTTGCCTGCGTGAAAGCCATGTTGACAGTGTCATTTAAGCGGCGAAAGCATCCAAACCAGACAGACGTGTGCATTATGCGCTAAAGGAAGGAGCGATTATTGAAATAGTGAGAGGAGAAAAAAACATCAGTATTGTCGCATAAATCAATCCCGGCTGACGGGAAGCTCGTTCACCGTGCTTATTTATGGAAAGCAAAACGAAATGCCATAACAATGTCTGTCTGTCTGTAGTAGATTGCCAAAAGAATAAAT